>NC_080169.1:126541828-126746828 GCF_950295315.1 Erinaceus europaeus
CCGCCTGCACCTCCTTCTCCTCTCCCTCATCCTCAGAGGGCCTCCCTCAGGGCCCTTGGCCTAGGCAAGCCAGGACTGCTGCTCTGGCTGCTGCAGCTTCTATCCAGTGGGTGGGTGCAGGAATCTGTTCCTGTCAGTCCCTGGTTCCTGGGACCTTCCATGCCTCCAGCTCCACCCACTCTCTAGTCCATAGCTGTTGTTAAAATTTCGAAGGCTCTTGCTGGCTGAGTTAGCTTCACAGTGGTGAACAGAGACGCGGAGACAACGGCTGGGCATGGAAGCTCTATTTCTTTATTCAGAAACAACGATTCACCAACTAATACAAACTAATCACCAAACAGAACTCGGCTGTCTCTTTGCGGTGGCACAAGCACTCCCTCTTACTCTGTAACTCGGGAACTCTCCAACTCTGGAACTCTGGAACTCTCGTACTGGGGAACACTCTGAAAGCTCTTCTACTGTGGAACTCTCTCTTACTCTGTAACTCTGAAACTCTCAAACTCAGGAACTCAGGAACTCTCGGAATCAGGAACCCTCTCTTGGGTTTCCTTGGGGTGGGGCAAAGCAGGCCCGCGAAATTAACAGGACTGATCCAATTCTCTTGTGGGGGGAGGGCTAGAACAAACTAATGTAAAGCATACGACAATCCCCCCTTTTCTTTTTAACTAAATGACTATAGTATCAGGGGTGTGGGGTGAACAGAAACCTATATCGTACAGGCATTACAGGCATTTTTTTAAAAAAGAAACTGAAACGAACTAAACTTTATCAGCTTAAAAACATTTCTTGCCTCTAGGGGGCGTACTTTCTTCGATGGGCATTTGCATGGGTGCGGGGAACGGCCTAGAGTCCTAAAGGCAGCTGACTGCAACTTACTTACTATGAAACAAAAATTATTAGCATATCTAATGCACGATCCAACGTTTCTAATAGAGAGTGAATTTGAGCCTTTTACATATCAACAACGTCTTTTAACCTTTTGTTACACCCATTCAAGATGGAGACACACCCTAGGTGTGGGCCGGAGAGGAAACCTCAGGCATGAGAATAATTAGCATAGCCATTGTGCGATCTACCATTTCTATTAGAGAAAGTAGTGGAGAATTTTACATATCAACAAGTCTATTATACCTTTTGTTTAGCCTAACTTAGTTAAAATATATTGCTTGTTAACTAATTTTTACCTTAGACTTTAAATGTAAGTTAATTTTATCTTTATGAGAATTACGTTGAAAACCTTTTTCATTTAACTTTGACTAGTAAGAATTTAGCCTTAAAGCTACTGTTTACCAAACTTTAAACATACACATAAACATGGTCATTAATACACTAGGAGAGAAACCTTTGTTACGAAGACATGTCATTTTAAACACGAATTTAAATCTGTACTGTCTTAGTTGTTGGGGGGGGGTTCACCATCTGGAGGTGGCTTCCTGTACAGCTCCACTTCTAGGAATTGCAGTTGCGATCTCTGCACAAATCTCTGCGTACTCCAGCTTGTCTGCCTTCAGACCGGACTGGCGGCTGGAGATCTCGTGTGCCCAGTTTTGGCAGGGAGCTCGGGGGTCCGGGAGGTTCAGGATCGTTCCAGAATTTATAGAAAGAGGGCAGGCAGGCCAGCTTTGCAGAAGGCGTGGGCCTAGGTGCCCAGGGGTGGCGGCCATGATAGGCTGCCGCAGCCCTGCCCCATGGCCCTGCCATGTCTGCTGCTCTGTTCGCAGTGGCTGAGCAGTGTGGAGGGACCACGTGTCCAGTGCACTGCGCCACGCAGTGGAGAGCTGGCTCCTGTCGGCTGGCCTCGGGCTCTTGCGTGTTGGCTTCGGGCTCCAGGGGCTCTTGTGTGCTGGCATTGGCCTCCTGCAGGCTGCAGGGCTGCGGGGCTGCGGGCGAGGTGTGCTGGGTTGTCTGGGCGCAGCCAGCTGGCTAGCTGTTTAGCCAGGTGGAAACAGCAGCTCCGGGCCTCGCCTCTAGCCCGCTGGCTCTTCCCGCTGGCTGTTCTGAGTTTGCCCGAGCGACTGGAAACCACAGAGTGGTCCAGAGATAAATGTTCCAGAAACAGCAAAACAGTCTCATGAAGAAAGAGCAGAGGCCTTTGGAGATCTCTTCACAAGCAGAAGAGAAGGCCATAGTGCATAGGTAGCCAAATTGTCTTTACTTATCTGAGAGATGCGCAGTTCAGGTCCACGTGGGCGCCATTTGTTGGTAAAATTTTGGAGGCTCTGGCCAGGCTGGCTTGATTCACGGTGGGTAACAGAGACGCGGAGACAACTGCTGGGCAGGGCAGCTGTATTTCTTTATTCAGGAACAACGATTCACAAACTAAGACAAACTAATCACCAAACAGAACTCGGCTGGCTCTTTGCGGCGGCACAAGCCGCAAAGAGCCAGCCCACTTACTCTGTAACTTGGGAACTCTCCAACTCTGGAACTCTGGAACTCTCGTACTGGGGAACCCTCTGAAAACGCTTCTACTGTGGAACTCTCTCTTACTCTGTAACTCTGAAACTCTCGAACTCAGGCACTCAGGAACTCTCGGACTCGGGAACCCTCTCTCGGGTTTCCATGGGGCGGGGCCAAACAGGCCCGCGAAATTAACAGGACTGATCCAATTCTCTTAGCGGGGGAGGGCTAGAACAAACCAAAGTAAAGCATACTACACATACCCTCCTCAAGGATGCCCCCTTTCCCCTTGCCCTCTGTCCCCCAGCTCCCCAACTAACATCTACTGTGTGCCTCCCTGCGCTACTTTACTGCCACCCTGCTTCTGACCTTCAGCCCTGGGGGCCCAGGGCCAGCCCAGCTGCCATCTCACCATACAGCAGGGGGAATTGCCCTAACCCCTGCCACCACACACACACACAGCCCTGCACACACTCACGGGCTCCCCTGCCTGCAGCCTGCCTCTCATACAGTCTCCTTCTGCCCCCTAGCCCCCTTACAGCCTCTGCCACGGTCCCCCACAGACACCTGGGCTTGAGCAGCGCAGACATGCAACCAGCTCCCCTCGCCCCCACTCCATTTGCTCCAAGGTTGTCAAGAGTCTTTATTTTCATGCTGTAGGGGAGGGAGTTGAGACAGTCCAATGCCCTGGGGAGCAAGAACTGCAAACAATCCATCTACAATGTAACATTTGGGTCTCAGGCCGCCCAATCCCTAGTGCGCTGTGCAGACCTTTGATTGGCAAAAACACCCCATCTGAGCGTGAGATCTGGCTGGGGTCTTTCAGTGGACTAGGAGACAGAGTTTTCAGGTTCAAAACCTGTACTTCCCAGAAGTTGGTCATTCGCTACAGTTAAAGAAAAATTAAAATAAGGCTTTTTATTTACTTTTTCCCGTGCCTGGGTAACCTGTCTGCTGCCTGTTTCTCAGTGAAAAAAGGGAAAAACCTTTTTTGGAGGGAAAAGGACCAACATTCAGGCAGGTGGACTCCATGGAGGGTGGATGGGGAGTTGCTCCTGCCCTGGCACTAGAGCCTCAGCTGCTGTTACAGGTGCTCTCTGATACCAGAGATCTCCATGTGTCGTGTCATGACACTGTCTCCAGGACTGATCCTCAGGATAATGAGGATTCAAAACGAGGCAGGTCATATTGCCTTAAAAAGTAAATGCAGGGTGGTTTGGCGGTATGTCAGAGGGTTAAGGGCTTGTGGCGCTCACGAAAAGGGGACAGGTGGAAGGGTCTGGGGTGTGGTGCCCAGACCCCCACCTGCAGGGGAGTCGCTTTACAGGGGGTGAGGCAGTTCTTTAGGGGCTCTATGTTTCTCTCCCACTCTGTATTTCCCCTGCTCTCTCCTTTTCTCTCTGTCCGATGCAAGTGTCAGTAAGAATGGGGGGGTTCACCATCCGGAGGTGGCTTCCCACGCAGCTTCACTTTTAGGAATTGCAGGTTGCGATCTCTGCGCAAATCTCTGCATACTCCAGCTTGTCTGCCTTCAGACTGGACCAGCGGCTGGAGATCTCGTGTGCCCAGTTTCGGCAGGGAGCCCGGAGGTCCGGGAGGCCCGGGATGGTTCCAGAATTCATAGAAAGAGGGCAGGCAGGCCATCTTTGTAGAAGGCGTGGGCCTAGGATGGCAGCCATGATAGGCCGCCGCGGCCCTGCCCCATGGCCCTACCATGTCTGCTACCCTGTTCGCAGTGGCTGAGCAGCGTGGAGGGATCACGCGTCCAGTGCCCTGCGCCACGCGGTGGAGAGCCGACTCCTGTGGGCTGGCCTGTGTGCTGGAATTGGGCTCCTACGTGGTGGCATCGGGCTCCTGCATGTTGATATCGGGCTCCTGTGTGTTGGTGTTGGTCTCCTGTGTGTTGGCGTCGGGCTCCAGCATGGTGGTATCGGGCTCTTGCGTGGTGGCATCGGGCTCCTGCGTGCTGGCGTCAGCATCCTGCGGGCTGCAGGGCTGTGGGGCTGCGGGTGCGGTGCGCGGGGTTCTGAGGATTCAAAACGAGGCAGGTCATATTGCCGTAAAAAGTAAATGCAGGGAGGTTTGGCGGTATGTTAGAGGGTTAAGGGCTTGTGGCGCTCAAGAAAAGAGGGGACAGTTGGAAGGGTCTGGGGTGTGGCGCCCAGACCCCCACCTGCAGGGGAGTCGCTTTACAGGGGGTGAAGCAGGTCTTTAGGGGCTCTATGTTTCTCTCCCACTCTGTATTTCCCCTGCTCTCTCCTTTTCTCTCTGTCCGATGCAAGTGTCAGTAAGAACAACAACAGCAACAATAACCACCACAGTGACCAAGCAACAAGGGCAGCGAAAGGGGAAAAAATGGAGTGCAGGAGCTGTGGATTATTCGTTGGGCAGGCACTGAGCTGTGGCAATAACCCCTTGAGGCAATCAATCAATCAATGAATAAGTAATACAGGTAACAGAGATGTATATGTCCCTGTGTGTTTCCACTGAGTTAATGTCAATGCACTTTTATTTTTTTCTTCATTTATTTATTACCGTGCCATGAGAATTTCTATTCCTTGCTAAAAACAGTATCCCGTCAAGGGTACCAGGTGGTGCCTCACCCAGTGAAACACTCATGTTACAATGCAGGAGGACTGGGCTTCAAGACCCTGGTCCCCACCTGCCGGGGTAAATCTTTACAAGTGGTGCAGAAGTGCTGCAGGTGTCTCTCTCTGTGTATCAAACTCTCTATCCCTCCCTTCCCTCTCAATCCTGTCTTTTTATTCCAATAAATAATGAAGAAAATGGAAAGTCAAAAAAGAAAAAGGAAAATGAAATATTCCACTTCTTCAAAGGAGCTACTCAGGACAATGCTTTCCTCGTTAAGATCCTCACAACATACCATATGCAGAAAGGAAAGACGCCATGTATTTTTAACCCAGTTTTTATATTTATTTATTTATTTATTTATTTAGGTGGTTATTCATTTTTGTTATTGATGAATTCATGTTTTCCATTTGACATAGACTAGGGCACTGACACCAGTGGTCACATGTACCCCTAGATGGTACTCTGCCTCTACAAAATCAATCCATTGACCTGTCCATCCATCCATCCACCCATCCAGCTATCCATCCAGCTATCCATCCATCCATCCAACCACCAGTCAACCACGCTAAGTACAAAAGGAGATCTCTCCTTGAATGGTGAAGACAAACAAGGACGCATAGGTAGGTTGCAAAGGGGCCAGTTCGGCTGAATTGGGCAGAGGGGCTGAACCAGGGAATGTGTTGTGGCAGTGTGGGTGGGGTGAGCCGGAGACCCTGTGAGCTGGGTCACGTCAGGGGCAGGGAGGGGGTGGAAGGTGTTGCAAACAGCTGTCACTGGAGAACCATCACAAGTGCTGGAGCTGTTGAGCAGGGCACCCAGAAGAGAGAACAGACAAAGGAGAGAAGCAAAGTGCAGAGGAGAGGAGAGGGGAGTGGATGGTGAGGACAGGAGAGGACAGGAGAGGCCAGGAGTGGAGGGGACTGGAGAAACCTACCTGGACAAAGGCAGCATAGAGACATCCAGGAAGGCAGGGAGGCATGCAGGCATCTCAGGACTGGGCTCCCTGGATCCCGGGCACACCTCCACCTGTCTTCTCTTGGCTGCCAGACCTGAAGTCCCTCATCGGTCAGCACTGTCTTCCCATCCTTCCGTCCCTCTGTGCCAGGGCCCAGGCGTCTGGGCTCTGCTGCTGACCTAGTGGCAGGGCAGTTGGGCTGCCCAGTTCCAGTGAGGCCAGCACAGAATGCCAGGGGCTAGGACATCACAGAGGCCTCCTGTGGTTGATAGGCCATGGGGACCCCGCCCATCCAGTTGACCAGCAGCCATGACCCCCACCCTGAACTTGAGCTGAGGGGTGGTGGCCAGCCACCAGAGCCAGAGCCCCAGGCCAAAGCAGGTGCAGGTCGGCCGGGCCAAGGGGCTATGGGCAGATTGGTGTGTGTCTTGGCAAGGGACTGGCATCTGACAGCCCAGGGCTGGGGACCAAGTTCCGCCAGGCCCTTGTCCCACCATGTGCACTGACACACAGTCTTGCTGACTGACTGACAGTCCCCGCCCCAAAGATACCCACACCAGGTCCCTGAGTGCCCTGAGCTTCCCCTCACAGTTGGTTGGTGCCTGCCTGGACACAAGCCTCCGTAATGGAGGCCTCTATTAATCCCGTTGCCTACTGACAGCTGCCCTCCTGCCCCTCCTCCTCATACTCCTCCTGTTCCTCCTCTTCTTCTTCTTCTCTTCCTCCTCCTCCTCCACCTCCTCCTCCTCCTCCATCTCCTCCTCCTCTTCCTCATCCTCAGAGGGACTCACTCAGGGCCCTTGGCCTAGGCAAGCCAGGACTGCTGCTCTGGCTGCTGCAGCTTCTATCCAGTGGGTGGGTGCAGGAATCTGTTCCTGTCAGTCCCTGGTTCCTGGGACCTTCCATGCCTACACCTCCCCCCACTCTCTACTCCAGACCCCTCCTCAACTGTGAAATGTCTTTTCCAAGTGCCTCCTGGGGTTTCAAATCCTTTGGAACCTGAAGTTCGTTCTTGTATCTAGGGAATATTCTCTCCTCTGGCCCGAAGGCCTTCCCAACTAGGAGCACAGCTATCCCTAGGTCAGGAGGTCTGCCAGCCTGCTAGCTCCTGAAGGGATTCCTGAGTATGTCCTCAGGCCTCAAGTGGCAAAAGGTGTTTCCAATTGCCTTTATTAGCAGTAGCCAGGCCCTCAGGTGAGGGGTGGGGCTGTGATCTCCTCTGGAAGCTCCGAATTCAGCCAATGGAGGCATCCATCTTAATTTTATCTCTCCATAGCAAGGGCCCAGGGAGTTTGTGCTTCCTGCAAACAGAGTGACTTTGTATGGGACACTCATGCATGCCTACTTCTGGGAATCTCTCTGAATGTGATGTGTGGACACCACGTCACCATGATCAGGGATTGTGAGGCCACAGAAGCAATTACCTTAGCCGGACCCAAAGGGTAGGTGTAAGGGCCCGGGTTCATCCACTATTGTTTGGTCAAACACAGTTCCCATCTAAGTTGAAACACAGCTCTTTCTGGGTTCATTCTGTGCTTGTAATCAGCTGCCCTGAGCAGTGGACTGAGAGTCTGGAGGCTGAGTAGGCAGCCAAAAGTGACTGGACAGGCTCCTGCCCTTGAATTCTGAGGGGTGAACCAGCTTACCCCGTTGGCAGTATGTGGATGATAGTGAGGCATGAGATTGAATCGGGAACTGAGGAGAGGGAGATATGAGAGTCCCTTTGCATGTGCATTCTTGCTTTGCCAGAATCTGGCCTAGCTAGCTTGCCCTGACCAGTTAGGTTCTCTGTACATAAGTTGCAGGTGAGCCTGGCTACCTTCCCACCCTTGCTCTGAGACTAATATAGGTGAGCTCTGAGCACACACAGACACAGACAGACAGACAGACACACACACACACATTACTGTGAGGTCTGGTAGTACAGCATATGGTGAAGGCTGGGGCTGTCTGGGATCTGTGGGCATGAGAGCTGCTGCCTTACAATCACTACAAGCCAGCTTTAAACCTGTCATCAATGAACACAGTGTAGGTTTTTGAATTCTTATCTCTTTCCAGCAGAAGTGGCTGGTTTGCGGGCCTTCCAGAGGCTGCCCAATGAGCATGCTGCAGGGCCCTGTGGACGGTGCTCAAGGTTGCTGGCCAAACACTGACTAGGGGTCTTGAAACTCCTGGGCGTGTCCTAGCACACTGGACAATGATATTGCTGGCAAGGGTTCTGGGCGTGGCCTAGGCCTCTGGCATATCAGAGCATGGCTGGTGCCCTGTCTGCAGGCCTTCTGAATTAGCCCGACAATGGGAGCTCAGAGCTGGCCTTAAAAGGCTGGGCGTGCTTCCAGGAAGTGCGAAGCAGGGTTCACGCAGGACCCAGCCTTGCAGAAGCTGTCCAGTGTGCATATGTATAATTATATTTGTGCCTGTGCCTCTGTGGATGTGTGCGTGTGTGTAACTGTGAGAGTGTGTGTTTTTGTGTTTGTGCGTGAGGGAGAGAGAGACAGAGAGAACAACAGAATCACTGTGGCACAGGTGATTTTGTGCAAAACACTTGGCACATTCTGATTCACAACTCAATATTGACACCATTGTAGCTCTCCTTGGCCCTTGGTCACTTTTCTTATTTTCAGATGTAAAGACACTGAAGAGAGAGAGGTTTTTGCCCTGAGGCTTGCACTGGGAACTAGCAGCGGCCCCGTGTTTGTTTCCATACCAGTAAACTTGTAGTGCCTGTCCATGTGGAGAGTCTCCTGGATGAGTTCCTTCATGAGCCTTTTTCGCCCTGTCCCGTTGGAGCTGCATATAGCTAGTGATTTGGAGATTTTACTCCTTTGGACAATTCTTTTCCTGATGCACAGTTTCTCTCCAGGTTTTAGCAATCAATTGTCTAAATTTCATATCGCATCCACTGTAGAAAATGACTACATCATTGTCTTGCTGTCTCTCTCTCTCTCTCTCTCTCTATATATATATATATATATATATATTATATAAGCCATTCGTTTACCTCTTGTCACTCTACAAATCTCTCTCAGTACAAACTACAACTGCCAAATCATCTAATTCACTCTGGCACTTTTTGTCCACCGAGTCCTATCCCAAAACTGTAAATCAAAGAAGAAGTAGACATAGTTTAGTTCCCTGCACACAGGACAGGCTGAGGCTGGACCAGGGAGAGGAAATACAGCAGCCTGCATTTGGCTGGAGAATCCCTAAAACTACTTCCAATTTGGAGAGGCAAGGGCAGGTTGGAGAGTGGGCTTCAGGCCAAGTGTTGCTTCTCAGAGTGGACTCAGACCTAGATGTTCTAAGTGTAACCTTTCCTCACAAACATAAAATAACAATGCCACTTGTAAGAAATATGCATGGACATGGAGAGTTTGTCTTCAGTGCTCTAGCACTGATCAAAACAGGGCCAGAATTTCTGTCCTCTTCAGTCACTATCATTCTGTCTCTCTGACTGTCTCTGCGTGCATTCTTCCCTGGACCCTTTGTGGAAGTCAGCTCATGCAACGTGAACTCGGTCTTCCTGGTGGTGAAATTTTCCTTTCTTGGCCTTTTAGATACTTAGGTTCCTGCATATGGCGTAGTAAAGTGGGGAATTGAGGAGACAGCATTCCTGCTACAGGTAACAGGCATATGTCCAACTCCAGCTGCAGCTGTCCAGGCCCTCTGTGCTTGACTCCCATTCTCCAGGGCCCTGCGGCTGACACTCAGCCTAAATGCAACCCTCCTCAATTTCCTGCACCGCATCGTTGTCCTTATTCCATGAGAGCGCAGGTCAAGAGAAGTGAAACTCTATCCCCCTGGCACACACATTGTGCTTTCCCTCTATTTGGCCGAATGTAAAGGATCTGTGGTACTGATGGCCACACCAGTGTCCAGATTTTCCACGCAAAATGGAAGCTTCCAGGGTTCAGAAAGAGGGTGTTTTGATGGCTGTGAAATGACTTTTCCAAGTGCCTCCTGGGGTTTCAAATCCTTTTGAAACCTGAAGTTCGTTCTTGTATCTAGGGAATATTCTCACCTCTGGCCCGAAGGCACTCCCAACTAGGAGCACAGCTATCCCGGGGTCAGGAGGTCTGCCAGCCTGCTAGCTCCTGGAGGGATTCCTGAGTATGTCCTTAGGCCCCAAGTGGTAACAGGTTTCCAATTGCCTTTATTAGCAGCAGCCAGGCCCTCAGGTGAGGTGCGGGGCTGTGATCTCCACTGGAAGCTCCGAATTCAGCCAATGGAGGCATCCATCTTTCTTTTGTCTGTCCATAGCAAGGGTAGGTGAGTTTGTGCTTTCTGCAAGTAGAGCGACTTTGAATGGGACACTCATGCATGCCTACTATTGGGAATCTCTATGATTGTGATGTGTGGACACCTGACACCATGATCAGGGATGTGAGGCCAAAGGAGCAATTGCCTTAGCTGGACCCAAGGGTAGGTGTAAGGGACCGGGTTCATTCACTAATGTTTGGTCGAATACAGTTCCCATCTATGTTGAAACACAGCTATTTCTGGGGACTGTCTGTGCTTGTAATCTGCTGCCCTGAGCAGTGGACTGAGAGCCTGGAGGCTGAGTAGGCAGCCAAATGTGACTGGACAGTCTTATGCCCCTGAATTCTGAGGGGTGCCCCAGCTTCCCCCAGATGATAGATAGTGAGGCATGGGATTGAATAGGGAACTCAGGAGATTTAGACATGAGAGTCCCTTTGCATATGCATTCTTGCTTACCCAGAATCTGGGCTAGCTGGCTTGCCCTGACCAGCTAGGTTCTCTGTACATAAGTTGCAGGTGAGGCTCACTACCTTGCCATCCATGCTCTGACACTACTACAGGTGAGCTCTGAGCACACACAGACACACACATTCAGACAGACAGACAGACAGACACACACACACATTACTGTCAGGTCTGGTAGTACCGCATATGGTGAAGACTGGGGCTGTCTGGGTTTTGTGGGCATGAGAGCTGCTGCCTACAATCTCTACAAGCCAGCTTTGAACCTGTCATCAATGAACACAGTGTAGGAGAATTTTGAATTCTGAGATTCTTGATTTGAATTCTGAATTCTTGATTTGAATTTTGAATTCTGAGATTTTTGAATTCTGAGATTTTCCACGCAAAATGGAAGAGGGTGTTTTGATGGCTGAAATGACATTTCCAAGTGCCTCATGGGGTTTTCAAATCCTTTTGAAACCTGAAATTCTTTCTTGTATCTAGGGAATATTCTCACCTCTGGCCTGAAGGGCCACCAATCTCGGTGCACAGCTATCTCTGCGTCAGCAGGTCTGCCAGCCTGCTAGCTCCTGGAGAGATTCCTGAGTATGTCCTCAGGGCACAAGTGGTAACAGGTGTTTCCAATTGCCTTTATTAGCAGCAGCGAGGCCCTCAGGTGAGGGGCGGGGCTGTGATCTCCACTGGAAGCTCCTAATTCAGCCAATGGGGGCATCCATCTTCCTTTTGTCTCTCCATAGCAAGGGCCAGGGGAGTTTGTGCTTGCTGCAAGCAGAGCGACATTCTATGGGAAACTCATGCATGCCTACATCTGGTAATCTCTCTGAGTGTGATGTGTGGACACCAGGACACCATGATCTTGGATGTGAGGCCACAGGAGCAATTGCCTTAGCCAGACCCAAAGGGTATGTGTAAGGGACCGGGTTCATCCACTATTGTTTGGTCGAACAAAGTTCCCAGCTATGTTGAAACACAGCTCTTTCTGGGTACTTTCTGTCCTTGTAATCTGCTGCTTTCAGCAGTGGAATGAGAGCCTGGAGGCTGAGTAGGCAGCCAAATGTGACTGGACAGGCTCATGGCCCTGAATTCTGAGGGGTGCCCCAGCTTCCCCCGGATGATAGATAGTGAGGCATGGGATTGAATAGGGAACTCTGGAGATTTAGACATGAGTCTCCCTTTGAATATGCATTCTTGCTTAGCTAGAATCTGGGCTAGCTGGCTTGTCCTGACCAGCTAGCTTCTCTGTACATAAGTTGCAGGTGAGGCTGGATACCTTGACACCAATGCTCTGAGCACACACAGACACACACAGTCAGACAGACAAACAGACACACACACACATTACTTTCAGGTCTGGTAGTATAGCATATGGTAAAGGCAGGGGCTGTCTGGGGTCGGTGGGCATGAGAGCTGCTGCCTTACAATCTATACAAGCCAGGTTTGAACCTGTCATCCATGAACACAGTGTAGGAGATTTTTGAATTCTGAGACACTGAAGAGGGAGAGGTTTTTTGCCCTGAGGCTTTCACTGGGAACTAGCAGCTGCCCTGTGTGTGTTGCCAGACTAGGAAACTTGTGGTGCCTGTCCATGTGGAGAGTCTCCTGGATGAGTTCCTTCTTGAGACTTTTTAGATAGGTCCCGTTGGAGCTACATATAGCTAATGATTTGGAGATTTTATTCCTTTGGACAATTCTTTTTCTGATGCACAGATTCTCTCCAGGTTTTAGCAATCAATTGTCTGAATGTCATATTGAATCCATTGTAGAAAATGAATACTTGAGTGTCTCTCTCTCACTGTCTCTCATATATATATATATATATATATATATATATATATATACACAACATGTAGAGGTCTTAAAATATTTTTTAGCTAAAGACCTGCACAGATCTGGATTAGCATAGTAATGTGGATACACCTGGCCCTTCTGAGCCACAGTCATGAGAGACATCTCACAGAGCCATTCGTTTACCTCTGGTTACTCTATAAATCTCTCTCAGCACAAACTACCGCTTCCAAAATATCTACTTCCCTCTTGATATTTTTGTCCACCGAGTCCTATCCCAAAACTGTAAATCAAAGAAGAAATAGACATAGTGCAGTTCCCTGCACACAGGACAGGCTGAGGCTGGACCATGGAGATGAAATACGACAGCCTGCATTTGGCTGGAGCATCACTAAAACTACTTCCAATTTGGAGAGGCAATGGCAGTTTTGGAGAGTGGGCTGCAGGCCAAGTGTTGCTTCTCAGATTGGGCTAAGACATAGATGTTCTAAGTTTAACCTTTCCTCACAAACATAAAATAACAATGCCACTTGTAAGAAGTATGCATGGGCATGGAGGGTTTGTATTCAGTGCTGTGACACTGATCAACACAGGGCCAGAATTTCTGTCCTTTTCCGTCTCTGTCATTCTGTCTCTCAGACTGTCTCTGTGTGCCTTCTTCCCTGGAACCTTCATGGAAGTCAGTGCATGCATCGTGAACTCGGTCTTCACGGTGTTGAAATTTTCCTTTCTTTGCCCTTTGGATTATTTAGTCTCCTGCATATGGTGTAGTACAGAGGGGAAGGTGTAAAGAGACTGAAATTGGAGAGCTTTTAACCCTGAGGCTTGCACTGGGAACTAGCAGCTGCCCTGTGTGTGTTGCCAGACTGGGAAACTTGTGGTGTCTGTCCATGTGGAGAGTCTCCTGGATGAGTTCCCTCTCAAGCCTTTTTCACTAGGTCCCGTTGGAGCTGCATATAGCTAATGATTTGGAGATTTTACTCCTTTGGACAATTGTTTTCCTGATGCAGAGTTTCCCTCCAGGTTTTAGCAATCAATAGTCTGAATGTCATATCGCATCCATTTTAGAAAATGACTACATCAGTGTATTGCTTTCTCTCTCTCTCTCTCTCTCTCTCTCTCTCTCTCTATATATATATATATATATATATCATGTAGAGATCTGAAAATATTTTTAGCTAGAGACCTGAAAAGCTCTGGATTGTTGTAGTAATGCGGATACACCTGGCCCTTCTGAGCCACAATCATGAGAGACATCTCACAGAGCCATTCATTTACCTCTTGTCACTCTACAAATCTCTCTGCACAAACTATAGCTTCCAAATAATCTATTTCACTCTTTCTCTTTCTGTCCACCGATTCCTATCCCAAAACTTTAAATCAAAGAAGAAATAGACGTAGTGTAGTTCCCTGCACACAGGACAGTCTGATGCTGGACCAGGGAGATGCAATACGCCAGCCTGCATCTTGGCTGGAGCAACACTAAGACTACTTTCAATTTGGAGAGGAAGGGGCAGTTTTGGAGAGTGGGCTGCAGGCCAAGTGTTGCTCCTCAGAGTGGCTAATACCTAGATGTTCTAAGTGTTATCTTTCCTCAAAAACTTAAAATAGCAATGCCACTTGTAAGAAGTATGCATAGGCATGGAGGGTTTGTCCTCAGTGCTCTGGCACTGATCAACACAGGGCCAGAATTTCAGTCCTTTTGTGTCTCTGTCATCCTGTCTCTCTTACTGTCTCTATGTGCCTTCTTCACTGGGCCCTTATGGATGTCAGTGCATGTATCGTGAACTCGGACTTTCTGGTGTTGAAATTTTCCTTTCTTTGTCCTTTGGATTATTCAGTCTCCTGCATATGGCGTATTACATTGGGGAACTGAGGAGACAACGATCCTGCTGCAGGTAACAGGCATATGTCCATCTCCAGCTGCAGGTGTCCAGGCCCTCTGTGCTTGTCTCCCATTCTCCAGGGCCCTGAGTCTGACACTCAGCCTAAATGCAGCCCTCATCTATTGCCTGCACCGCATCCTTCTCCTTATTCCATGAGAGCCCAGGTCAGGAGAAGTGAAACTCTATCCACCTGGCACACACATTGTGCCTTTCCTCTATTGGGCCGAATGTAAAGGATCTGTGGTACTGATTGCCACACCAGTGTCCATATTTTCCATGCAAAACGGAAGCTTTTAGGGTTCAGAAAGAGGGTGTTTTAAAGGCTGTGAAAAGTCTTTTCCTAGTTCCTCATGGGGTTTCAAATCCTTTTGAATCCTGAAGTTATTTCTTGTATCTAGGTAATATTCTCACCTCTGGCCAGAAGGCCTGCCCAACTAGGAGCACAGCTATCCCGGGGTCAGGAGGTCTGCCAGCCTGCTAGCTGCTGGAGGGAATCCTGAGTATGTCCTCAGGGCCCAAGTGCTAACATCTGTTTCCAATAGCCTTTATCAGCAGCAGCCAGGCCCTCAGGTGAGGGGCGGGGCTGTGATATCCACTGGAAGCTCCGAATTCAGCATATGGAGGCATCCATCTTTTTATTGTCTGTCCATAGCTAGGGCCCGGGGAGTTTGTGCTTCCTGCAAGCAGAGCGACTTTGTATGGGACACTCATGCATGCCTACATCTGGTAATCTCTCTGAGTGTGATGTGTGGATACCAGGACACCATGATCAGGGATGTGAGGCCACAGGAGCAATTGCCTTAGCCGGACCCAAAGTGTAGCTGTAAGGGACCGGGTTCATCCACTATTGTTTGGTCGAGCACAGTTCCCATCTTTGTTGAAACACAGCTCTTTCTGGGTACTTTCTGTGCTTGTAAACTGCTGCCCTGAGCAGTGGACTGAGAGCTTGGAGGCTGAGTAGGCAGCCAAATGTGACTTGACAGGCTAATGCCTCTGAATTCTGAGGGGTACCCCAGCTTCCCTGGATGATAGATAGTGAGGCATGGGATTGAATAGAGAACTCAGGAGATTCAGACATGAGAGTCCCTTTGCATATGCATTCTTGCTTAGCCAGAATCTGGGCTAACTGGCTTGCCCTGACCAGCAAGGTTCTCTGTACCTAAGTTGCAGGTGAGGCTGGCTACCTTGCCATCCATGCTCTGAGACTACTACAGGTGAGATTTAGCACACACAGACACACACAGGCAGACAGACAGACAGACAGACAGACAAACACACACATTACTGTCAGGTCTGGTAGTACAGCATATGGTGAAGGCTGAGGCTGTCTGGGATCTGTGGGTATGAGAACTGCTACCTTACAATCTCTACAAGCCAGGTTTGATCCTGTCATCAATGAACACAGTGTAGGAGGTTTTTGAATTCTGAGACACTGAAGAGGGAGAGGTTTCTGCTCCGTGGCTTGCACTGGGAACTAGCAGCTGCCCTGTGTGTGTTGCCAGACTAGGAAACTTGTGGTGCCTGTCCATGTGGAGAGTCTCCTGGATGAGTTCCTTCTGGAGCCTTTTTCGATCTGTCCCGTTGGAGCTTCATATAGCTAATGATTTGGAGATTTTACTCCTCTGGACAGTTCTTTCCCTGATGCACAGTTTCTCTCCAGGTTTTAGAAATCAATTGTCTGAATGGCATATCGAATCCATTGTAGAAAATGGCTGCATCAGTCTCTCTCTCTCATATATATATGTAACATGTAGAGGTCTGAAAATATTTTTTAGCTAGAGACCTGCACAGCTCTGGATTAGGGTAGTAAAGTGGATACACCTGGCCCTTCTGAGCCACAGTCATGAGAGACAACTCACAGAGCCATATCGTTTATCACTCTACATATCTCTCTTAGCTCAAACTACCACTGCCAAATCATCTACTTCCCTCTTGATCATTTTGTCCTCCGAGTCCTATCCCAAAACTGTAAATCAAAGAAGAAATAGACAGAGTGCAGTTCCCTGCACACAGGACAGTCTGAGGCTGGACCAGGGAGATGCAATACGCCAGCCTGCATCTTGGCTGGAGCATCACTAAGACTACTTCCAAATTGCAGAGGCGAGGGCAGTTTTGGAGAGTGGGCTGCAGGCCACGTGTTGCTTCTCAGAGTGGGCTAAGACCTAGATGTTCTAAGTGGAAACTTTCCTCACAAACATAAAATAACAATGCCACTTGTTAGAAGTATGCATGGACATGGAGGGTTTGTCTTCAGTGCTCTGGCACAGATCAACACAGGGCCAGAATTTCTGTCCTTTCCGTCACTGTCATTCTGTCTCTCTGACTGTCTCTGCGTGCCTTCTTCCCTGAACCCTTAGTGTAAGTCAGTGCATGCATCATGAACTTCGTCTTCCTGGTGTTGAAATTATCCTTTCTTTTCCCTTTGGATTACTTAGTCTTGTGCATTTGGGGTAGTACAGAGGGGAACTGAGGAGAAAGCATTCCTGCTGCAGGTTACAGGCATATGTACATCTCCAGGTGCAGCTCTCCCGGCCCTCTGTGCTTGACTCCCATTCTCCAGGGCCCTGTGGCTAACACTCAGCCTAAATGCAGCCCTCCTCAATTTCCTGCACCGCATCCTTGTCCTTATTCCATGAGAGCCCAGGTGAAGAGAAGTGAAACTCTACCACACTGGCACACACATTGTGCTTTCCCTCTATTGGGCCGAATGTAAAGGATCTGTGGTACTGATGGCCACACCAGTGTCCTGATTTTCCATGCAAAATGGAAGCTTCCAGGGTTCTGAAAGAGGGTGTTTTGATGGCAGTGAAATGTCTTTTCCAAGTGCCTCCTGGGGTTTCAAATCCTTTTGAAACCTGAAGTTCTTTCTTGTATCTAGGGAATATTCTCACCTCTGGCCCAAAAGCACTCTCAACTAGGAGCACAGCTATCCCAGGGTCAGGAGGTCTCCCAGCCTCCTAGCTCCTGGAGGGATTCCTGAATATGTCCTCAGGCCCCAAGTGGTAACAGGTGTTTCCAATTGCCTTTACTAGCAGCAGCCAGGCCCTAAGGTGAGGGGCAGGGCTGTTATCTCCACTGGAATCTCCTAATTCAGCCAATGGAGGCATCCATCTTCCTTTTGTCTCTCCATAGCAAGGGCCCATGGAGTTTGTGCTTCTTGCAATCAGAGTGACTTTGTATGGGACACTCATGCATGCCTGCTGGGAATCACTCTGAGTGTGATGTGTGGACACCAGGACACCATGATCAGGCATTGTGAGGCCACAGGAGCAATTGCCTTAGCTGGACCCAAAGGGTAGGTGTAAGGGGCCGGATTCATCCACTATTGTTTGGTCAAACACAGTTCCCATCTATGTTGAAACACAGCTCTTTCTGGGTTCATTCTGGGCTTGTAATCTGCTGCCCTGAGCAGTGGACTGAGAGTCTGGAGGATGAGTAGTCAGCTAAACGTGACTGCCTACTCAGCCTCATGCCCCTGAATTCTGAGGGGTGCCCCAGCTTACCCCGTTGCCAGTGTTTGGTTGATATTGAGGCATGGGATTGAATCAGGAACTCAGGAGAGGGAGACATGAGAATCCCTTTGCATATGCATTCTTGCTTAGCCACAATCTGGGCTAGCTGGCTTGCCCTGTCCAGCTAGGTTCTCTATACATAAGTTGCAGGTGAGGATGGCTACCTTGACACCCATGCTCTGAGACTACTATAGGTGAACTCTAAGCACACACAGACACACACAGACAGACAGACACACACTCACACACACATTACTGTCAGTTCTGGTAGTACAGCATATGGTGAAGGCTGGGGCTGTATGGGGTCTGTGGGCATGAGAGCTGCTGCCTTACAATCTCTACAAGCCAGGTTTGAACCTGTCATCAATGAACACATTGTAGGAGGTTTTTGACTTCTGGTCACTTTCCAACTCATCTATTTCTCTTCTCGCCTTCTCTGTCTCTAACTCTCACCTGCTCTCACACACTCTGTATTCAATCATTGATATTTTACTTATATACTTATTTTACATGACATGCCCAGATATATAAAGAGAGTTACTAGAGCACTGCTGAGATCTGGCTTGTTTTGTTGGTGATATAACCTAGGCTTCTGGAGCCACAGTTTTGTATCTCTCTGACACAAGCCATATTCTGTCTCCTCATATCCATGGCAGTATCTCTGACTTTATAATAAACATATACATCCATATATGTATACATAAATATACATATATATATAGCTGTCATTTTTAGAATTGTCATCCTATGTAATTGATCTTTATCAGAATTAACACATTTATAACAGTCCTTTTTCATTAATAATTGGCCACCTAGTTGGAGCAGGATACAATACACTTATAAATAATAGAACCTTCCAGTAGCATTTCTTTTTTTAATATTTATTTTTATTTATTTATTCCCTTTTGTTGCCTATGTTGTTTTATTGTTGTAGTTATTATTTTTGTCATTGTTGTTGGATAGGACAGAGAAATGGAGAGGGGAGGGGGAAGACAGAGAGAGGGAGAGAAAGATAGACAACTGCAGACCTGTTTCACCACTTGTGAAAAGACACCCCTGCAGGTGGGGAGCCACGGCTTGAACCAGGATCCTTATGCAGGTCCTTGTGCTTAGGGCCACCTGCGCTTAACCCGCTGCGCTACAGCCTGACACCCTCCAGTAGCATTTCTAATGGCATTTCTATCAGCATCCTTATTGTAATTATCATAGTACAGAACTTGCCTCCTTTCACTAGTGTAAGCTTCAGTACATATGAGTTTGTTTTCATTCTCCTGACATCTTAATTTCCCTGGACTCTGAAGTGTCTCTGAATTTTTGAAGCAGCCCTCTGTTTCTCAGCAGATGGTTTCCATTTTCTACTGTAATCAGGTCTTCTTGTGCTTTTTGTTTTTATTTTTCATTTTTTTCAAATCCTCCTAGATCATCCCCATTTATTTGCATATTTATTTTTTTTTATTTAGTCCTATATTACATGAGGGGTCATTTCTTCTGCTTGATAGATTTTTCTCTTATAATTGAAGGGAAGTTTACACTCACAATACATTTCTTGTCGTAAATACTACACACATATGGTGAAGGCTAGGGTGGTCTGGTGTCTGTGGACATGAGACTGCTGCCTTACAATCTTGACAACCCAGGTTTGAACCTGTCATGTATGAACACAGTGTGGCAGGTTTTTGTATTCTGGGCTCTTTCTCACTCTTCTATTTCTATTCTTGCCTTCTCTGTCTCTGACTCTCACAGGCTCTCTCTCTCTGTCTGCACTCATTAATATTTTACTTACATACTTATTTTACTGACAGGCCCTGATATACAAAGAGAGTCACTTGTTTTGTTGGCGATTTCCCTAGGTTTCTGGAGCCTCAGCTTTGTAAGCCTCTCTGACACAAGCCATACTCTGTCTCTGCATAGCCATGCCAGTATCCCTCAGAGTTTATAATAAAGATACACATACATATATGTAAATATATATACATATATATATCAGTCATTTTTAGAATTGTTGAACTTTTTATTTGATCTTAATGCAGAATTACCACATTTATAACAGCCTTCTTATTCATAAATAATTGGTCAAATAGTTGGAGCAGGATTCACTACAATTATAAATTATAAACCTTCCAGGAGCATTTCCAATAGCCTTTCTATCAGTATCCTCATTGTAGTTATCATAGCACAGAACTTGCCTCCATTTGCTAGTGTAAGCTTCAATACGTATGTCTTTCTTTTCATTCTTGGGAATTCTTAATTTGCGTGGACCCTGAAGTGTCAGGGAAGTTTTGAAGAAGCCCTCTGTTTCTCAGCAGACGTTTTCTATATTTCTGCTGTAATCAGGTCTTCCTGTGGTTTTTGGTTTTATTTTTTTCAAATCCTCCTAGATCATCCCCATTCATTTGCATATTTATTTATTTATTTAGTCCCATATCACATGAGGGGTCATTTCTTCTGCTGATAGATTTTCTCTTAAATTGAAGGGAACTTTTGACACACAATACATTTCCTTTTGCAGATACTACACACTACTACAACTATTACTGCACTGTTTTTGACAGTGACATCCAATGCACAATGGATTAGTATTGCATGGCTCTAAAGAATGTTCCCTATTTAACCTACAATGTTTTTAACCTCACAAATATTTATTCTGTTCTTTCTTGGGGGATGAATGGTTTACAGTCAACAGTTACATGTCATAGTGTGCACAGGGGTAATTTTTTCCACTTTCCCTGTATTTCTGTACATCATTTGTAACTTTCTTACTGAGGACAAGGAAACAGTCTTAAATTGAGAGAGCAGGGCCCAAGCAGGAAGAGAGAAAGAGAGACAGCTGCAGTTCTGATTTGATACTAGCCCAGCTTTTCCCTAGCTGGGTAAGTGGTGAGCAGGGGCTCAAAAAGGTGTCCTGGGCTTCCACATAGTTCCCTGGCATCTCCAACAGCTGTGCCTGCAACCCATGCTCCCTTCGTTGTCCATGTAACTTTTGATCTGTTCTAGGCACTTCTCACCTTCATATGCCAGAAACTTAACACTTCTCCCCTCCACCCATGAAACTTTGACCTTTTACTTGAGTGCAAAACAGCAACCCCAATCCACGTTATTTCAGGAAAATGTGTGTGCGTCTCTGTGGGAAGGTGTGTGTGTGTGTGTATGTGTACATAAGTGTGTTTCAGTTATGATTACCGCTGTTGTTTCTTTATTCCTGACGCAGGGTCTTAGGAACTGGGTTGTGCTATGACAAAGGAAGTTTCCACTGCACAAGTGGTTTTTAAAATATGAATGGCACATTGGATATTCTGGACACTGTTGTGCATTCTCCCAGGTGGTCCTCAGATGGGTTCTTTCCTTTGCTATTCCCATGCTGTGTGTAATTTTCTGTGTAGACTCAAAGAGGAGTGGCATGGGGGAGCTCAGCTGCATTCTTCTGTGTTTCCACAAGGTGGCAGCAAAGCCCATAGTTGAGTGTAGTGATTCTGTGCAATGAGGAGAACTCTGGGATTTGTGGCCCATGGACAGCAAGGTTGAAATTCATGTAGAGTGCCCTAGACATCTGTTCTTTCCTGTGGGGTGGGGGGATCCCCCATTTGGCTTTGCAAGTGGAAGGGGTTTCTCTCTTTGTCTGGGATGATTCTACTGGGAGCTTGTGAATCCCTGTGCTCAGCTGCATTGTGCTGGGTGTCCACAAGAGGGCAGCACCAGTGCGGGACTAAGGCTCCATGGGGCAAGAGTGGTGACAGTGTTTATGGGTGTGCCCCAAGAGCATGGCCAGCCTAGCTCAGGCAGGCAGTGTCCTAAGGACGGGTCCAGACAGGAGCTGTGTGGGTCGTGTTGGCAGAAGCAGGGCCTTCAGAGGAAGGAAGACAGTCCCCAGGGGCGTGTCTAAGAGACCGTGCCCTCTGAGCCTGAGGGGAGGGCCCAGTGTGTATTCATAGAGACAGCTGGCCAATTAGAGAAGAAGAACATCACCCTCAGGTGGGTGAACCAAGAGCTGGCCAATGAGAACAGAGGTGAAGTTGCGAGGGCGGGACTCAGAAGGCAGCCTTCTGAAGGAAGCCCGGCAATGGGAGATCAGAGCTGGTCTTAAAAGGCTGGGCATGCTTCCAGGAAGTGGGAATCAGGGTTCAGCCCAGGGCCCTGCCTTGCAGAATCTGTCCAGTGCGCATGTGTATAACTCCGTTTATGCCTGTGCGTCTGGAGATGTGTGCCTGTGTGACTGTGAGAGTGTGTGTTTGTGTTTGTTTGTGTGTGTGTATGTGTGTGGTAGGGAGAGATAGAGAACAACAGAATCACTGTGGCACAGGTGATTTTGTGCAAAACACTTGGCACATTGTGATTTACCGCTCAATATTGACACCATTGTAGCTCTCCTTGGCCATTGGACACTTTTTTTGTTTTCAGATGTAAAGACTCTGAAGAGGGAGAGGTTTTTGCCCTGAGGCTAGCACAAGGAACTAGCAGCTGCCCTGTGTGTGAGGCCGGACTAGGAAACTTGTGGTGCCTGTCCATGTGAAGAGTCTCCTTGATGAGTTCCTTCTCAATCCTTTTTCGGTATGTCCCCTTGGAGCTGCATATAGCTAATGATTTTGAGATTTTACTCCTTTGGACAATTCTTTTCCTGATGCACAGTTTCTCTCCTGGATTTAGCAATCAATTGTCTGAATGTCATATCTCATCCATTGTAGAAAATGACTACATCAGTGTCTTGCTGTGTCTCTCTTGTCTCTCTGTCTCTCTCTCTCTATATATATATATATTACATGTAGAGGTCTGAAAATATATTTTAGCTAGAGACGTGCACAGCTCTTGATTCGGGTAGTAATCTGGATACACCTGGCCCTTCTGAGACACAGTCATGAGAGACATCTCACAGTGCCATTCGTTTACCTCTTGTTACTCTATAAATCTCTCTCAGCACAAACTACAGCTGCCAAATCATCTACTTCACTCTTGCTCTTTTTGTCTACTGAGTCCTATCCCAAAACTGTAAATCAAATAGACTTAGTGCAGTTCCCTGCACACCCGACAGGCTGAGGCTGGACCAGGTAGATGAAATACGCCAGCCTGCATTTGGCTGGAGAATCACTAAAACTACTTCCATATGGAGAGGCAAGGGCAGTTTTGGAGAGTGGGCTGCAGGCCTTGTGTTGCTTCTCTGAGTGGGCTAAGACATAGATATTCTAAGTGTAACCTTTCCTCACAAACATAAAATAACTATGCCACTTGTAAGAAGTATGCATGGGCATGGAGGGTTTGTCTTCAGTGCTCTGGCACTGATCAACACAGGGCCAGAATTTCAGTCCTTGTCTATATCTGTCATTCTGTCTCTCTGACTGTCTCTACGTGCCTTCTTCACTGGGCCCTTCGTGGAAGTCAGTGCATGCATCGTGAACTCAGCCTTCCTGGTGTTGAAATTTTCCTTTCTTTGCCCTTTGGATTACTTAGTCTCATGTATATGGCGTAGTACAGAGGGGAACTGCGGATAGACAGCATTGCTGCTGCATGTAACAGGCATATGTCCATCTCCAGCTGCAGCTGTCCATGCTCTCTGTGCTTGACTCCCATTCTCCAGTGCCCTGTGGCTGACACTCAGCCCAAATGCAGCCTCCTCAATTTCCTGCACAGCATCCTTCTCCTTATTCCATGAGAGCCCAGGTCAAGAGAAGTGAAACTCTACCACCCTGGCACACACATTGTGCTTTCCCTCTATTGGGCAAAATGTAAAGGATCTGTGGTACTGATGGTCACACCAGTGTCCAGATTTTCCACGCAAAACAGAAGCTTCCAGGGTTCAGACAGAGGGTGTTTTGATGGCTGTGAAATGTCTTTTCCTAGTGCCTCCTGGGGTTTCAAATCCTTTTGAAACCTGAAGTTCTTTCTTGTATCTAGGGAATATTCTCACCTCTGGCCCATAGGCCCTCCCAACTAGGAGCACAGCTATCCTGGGGTCAGGAAGGCTGCCAGCCTGCTAGCTCCTGGAGGGATTCTAGAGTATGTCCTCAGGCCCCAAGTGGTAACAGGTGTTTCCAATTGCCTTTATTAGCAGCATCCTGGCCCTCAGGTGAGGGGCTTGGCTGTGATCTCCACTGGAAGCACCTAATTCAGCCAATGGAGGCATCCGTCTTCCTTTTGTCTCTCCATAGCAAGGACCCGGGGAGTTTGTGCTTCCTGCAAGCAGAGCGACTTTGTATGGGACACTCATGCATACCTACTTCTGGGAATCTCTCTGAGTGTGATGTGAGGACACCAGGACACCATGATCAGGGATTGTGAGGCCACAGGAGCAATTGCCTTAGCTGGACCCAAAGGGTAGGTGTGAGGGCCCGGGTTCATCCACTATTGTTTGGTCACAGTTCCCATCTATGTTGAAACACAGCTATTTTTGGATTCTTTCTGGGCTTGTAATCTGATGCCCTGAGCAGTGGACTGAGAGTCTGGAGGCTGAGTAGGCAGCCAAACGTGACTGGACAGACTCCTGCACCTAAATTCTGAGGGGTGCCCCAGCTTACCCCGTTGGCAGTGTTTGTATGATAGTGCGGCATGAGATTGAACTGGGAAGTCAGGAGAGGGAGACATGAGAGTCCCTTTGCATGTGCATTCTTGCTTAGCCAGAATCTGGGCTAGCTGGCTTGCCCTGAGCAGCTAGGTTCTCTGTATCTAAGTTGCAGGTGAGGCTGGCTACCTTCCCACCCATGCTGTGAGACTACTATAGGTTATCTCTGAGCACACACAAACACAGACAGACAGATAGACAGACACACACACACATTACTGTGAGGTCTGGTAGTACAGAATAAGGTGAAGGGTGGGGATGTCTGGGATCTGTGGGCATGAGAGCTTCTGCCTTACAATCTCGACAAGCCAGCTTTGAACCTGTCATCAATGAACACAGTGTAGGAGGTTTTTGAATTCTCATCTCTTTCCAGCAGATGTGGCTGGTGGGCGGGCCTTCCAGAGACTGCCCAATGAGCGTGCTTCAAGGCCGTGTGGGCGGTCCTCAAGGTTGCTGGCCAATCAAGGACTAGGGGCCTTGACACTCCTGCGCGTGTCCTAGCACACTGGCCAATGATATTGCTGGCAGGGGTTCTGGGCATTGCCTAGGCCTTTGGCAAATCAGAGCATGGCTGGTGCCCTGTCTGCGGGCCTTCTGAAGTAAGCCCAACAATGGGAGCCTAGAGATGTCCTTCAAAGGCTGGGTGCGCTTCCAGGATATGCGAAGCAGGGTTCCCCCAGGGCCCTGCCTTGCAGAAGCTGTCCAGTGTGCATGTGTATAACTCAGTTTGCGCCTGTGCCTCTGTGGATGTGTGCGTGTGTGTAACTGTGAGAGTGTGTGTTTGTGTGTGTTTGTGTGTGTGTTTGAGGGAGGGATAGAGAGAGAGAACAACAGAATCACTGTGGCACAGGTGATTTTGTGCAAAACACTTGGCACGTTCTGATTTACAGCTCAATATTGACATCATTGTAGCTCTCCTTGGCCCTTGTTCACTTTTCTTATTTTCAGATGTAAAGACACTGAAGAGGGAGAAGTTTTTGACCTGCGTCTTGCACTGGGAACTAGCAGCTGCCCTGTGTGTGTTGCCAGACTAGGCAACATGTGGTGCCTGTCCATGTGGACAGTCTACAGGATGAGTTCCTTCTCGAACCTTTTTAGTTAGGTCCAGTTGGAGCTGCATATAGCTAATGATTTGGAGATTTTACACCTTTGGACAATTATTTTCCTGATGCACAGTTTCTCTCCAGGTTTTAGCAATCAATTTTCTGAATGGCATATCACATCCATTGTAGAAAATGACTACATCAGTGTCTTGTTCTCTCTCTCTTTCTCTCTCTCTCTCTCTCTCTCTCTCTCTATATATATATATATATATATGCAACATGTAGAGGTATGAAAATATATTTTAGCTAGAGACCTGCACAGCTCTGGATTAGGGTAGTAATGCGGATACACCTGGCCCTTCTGAGCCACAGTCATGAGAGACATCTCACAGAGCCATTAGTTTACCTCTTGTCACTCTACAAATCTCTCTCAGCACAAACTACAGCTGCCAAATCACCTACTTCACTCTTGCTCTTTTTGTCCACCGAGTCCTATCCAAAAACTGTAAATCAAAGAAGAAATAGACATAGTTCAGTTCGCTGGACACAGTACAGGCTGAGGCTGGACCAGGGAAATGAAATAAGGCAGCCTGCATTTGGCTGGAGCATCACTAAAACTACTTCCAATTTGGAGAGGCAAGGACAGTTTTGGAGAGTGGGCAGAGGCCATGTGTTTCTTCTCAGAGTGGACTAAGACCTAGATGTTCTAAGTGTAACCTTTCCTCATGGACATAAAATAACAATGCCTCTTGTAAGAAGTATGCATGGGCATGGAGGGTTTCTCTTCAGTGCTCTGGCACTGATAAATACACGGCGAGTATTTATCCTTTTCAGTCACTGTCATTCTGTCTCTCTGAATGTCTCTAGGTGCCTTCTTCCCTGGACTCTTCGTGGAAGTCAGTGCATGCATCGTGAACTCGGTCTTCCTGGTGTTGAAATTTTCCTTTCTTTGCCCTTTGGATTACTTAGTCTCATGTATATGGCGTAGTACAGAGGAGAACTTAGGAGACAGCGTTCCTGCTGCAAGTAACAGGCATGTGTCCATCTCCAGCTGAAGCTGTCCAGGCCCTCTGTGCTTGACTCCCATTTCCAGGGCCCTGTGGCTGACACTCAGCCTAAATGAAGCCCCCCTCAATTTCCTGCATCACATCCTTTTCCTTATTCCATGAGATCCCAGGTCAAGAGTAGTGAAACTCTACCATCCTGGCACACACATGGTGCTTTCACTCTATTGTGCTAAATGTAAAGGAACTGTGGAACTTATGGCCACACCAGTGTCCAGATTTTCCATGCAAAACGGAAGCTTCCAGGGTTCAGAAAGACGGTGTCTTGATGGGTATGAAATGTCTTTTCCAAGTGCCTCCTGAGGTTTCAAATCCTTTTGAAACCTGAAGTTCGTTCTTGTATCTAGGGAATATTCTCACCTCTGGCCCGAAGGCCCTCCCAACTAGGAGCACAGCTATGCCGGGGTCAGGAGTTCTGCCAGCCTGCTAGCTCCTGGAGGGTTTCCTGAATATGTCCTCAGGCCCCAAGTGGTAACAGGTGTTTCCAATTGCCTTTATTAGCAGCAGCCAGTCCCTCAGGTGAGGGGCGGGGCTGTGATCTCCACTGGAACCTCCTAATTCAGCCAATGGAGGCATCCATCTTCCTTTTGTCTCTCCATTGCAAGGGCCCTGGGAGTTTGTGCTTCCTGCAAGCAGAGCGACTTTGTATGAGACGCTCATGTATGCCTACTTCTGGGAATCTCTCTGAGTGTGATGTGTGGACACCAGGACCCCATGATCATGGATTGTGAGGCCACAGGAGCAATTGCTTTAGCCGGACCCAAAGAGTAGGTGTGAGGGCCGGTTTTATCCACTATTGTTTGGTCAAACACAGTTCCCATCTATGTTGAAACACAGCTCTTTCTGGGTTCATTCAGGGCTTGTAATCTGCTGCCCTGAGCAGTGGACTGAGAATCTGGAGGCTGATTAGGCAGTCAAATGTTACTGGTCACTCTCCTGCCCCGGAATTCTGAGGGGTGCCCCAGCTTACACTGTTGGAAGTGTTTGGATGATAGTGACGCGTGAGATTGAATCGGAATCTCAGGAGAGGGAGACATGAGAGTCCCTTTGCATGTGCATTCTTGCTTAGCCAGAATCTGGGCCAGCTGGCTAGCCCTACCCGCTAGGTTCTCTGTACATAAGTTGCAGGTGAGGCTGGCTACCTTCTCATCCATGCTCTGAGACTACTATAGGTGTGCTCTGAGCACACACAGACACAGACAGACAGACAGACACACACACATTACTGTGAGGTCTGGTAGTACAGAATATGGTGAAGGGTGGGGCTGTCTGGGATCTGTGGGCATGAGAGCTGCTGCCTTACAACCTCTACAAGCCAGCTTTGAAGCTGTCATCAATGAACATAGTGTAGGAGCTTTTTGAATTCTCATCTCTTTCCACAGATGTGGCTGGTGGGCGGGCCTTCCAGAGTCTGCCCAATGAGCGTGCTTCAGAGCCGTATGGGCGGTGCTCAAGGTTGCTGGCCAGTGACTGACTAGGGGCCTTGACACTCCTGGGCGTTTCTTAGCACACTGGCCAATGATATTGCTGGCAGGATTTCTGGGCGTTGCCAAGGCCTCTGGCATATCAGAGCATGGCTGGTGCCCTGTCTGCGGGCCTTCTGAAGTAAGCCCAACAATGGGAGCTCAGAGATGGCCTTCAAAGGCTGGGCGTGCTTCCAGGATGTGTGAAGCAGGGTTCCCCCAGGGCTCTGCCTTGCAGAAGCTGTCCAGTGTGCATGTGTATAACTCCGTTTGTACCTGTGCCTCTGTGGATGTGTGCGTGTGTGTAACTGTGAGAGTGTGTGTTTGTTTGTGTGTGTGTGAGGGAGGGAGAGACAGAGGGAACAACAGAATCACTGTGGTACAGGTGATTTTTGTGCAAAACACTTGGCACATTCTGATTTACAGCTCAATATTGACACCATTGTAGCTCTCCTTGGCCCTTGGTCACTTTTCTTATTTTCAGATGTAAAGACACTGAAGAGTGAGAAGTTTTTGCTCTGAGGCTTGCACTGGGAACTAGCAGATACCCTTTGTGTGTTGCCAGACTAGGAAACTTGTGGTGCCTGTCCATGTGGTGAGTCTCCTGAATGAGTTCCTACTCGAGCCAATTTTGCTCTGTACCATTGGAGCTGCATATAGCTAATGATTTGGAGATTTTATTCCTTTGGACAATTCTTTTCCTGATGCACAGTTTCTCTCCAGGTTTTAGCAATCAATTATTTGAATCTCATATCGAATCCATTGTAGAAAATAACTACATCAGTGTCTCTCTCTCTTTCTCTCTCTCTCTCTCTCTCTCTATATATATATATATATTTATATATATATGTAACATGTAGAGGTCTGAAAATATTTTTAGCTATAGACCTGCACAGCTCTAGATTATTGTAGTAATGCGGATACACCTGGGACTTCAGAGCCACAGTCATGAGAGACATCTCAGAGAGCCATTCGTATACCTCTTATCACTCTACATATCTCTCTCAGCACAAACTACCGCTGCCAAATGATCTACTTCCCTCTTGCTCGTTTTTTCCACCGTGTCCTATGCCAAAACTGTAAATTAGAGAAGAAATAAACATAGTGCAGTTTTCTGCACACAGGACAGGCTGAGGCTGGACCAGGGAGATGCAATAAGCCAGCCTGCATATTGGCTGGAGCATCACTAATACTACATCCAATTTCGAGAGGCCAGGTGTGTTTTGGAGAGTGGGCTGCAGGCCGAGTGTTGCTTCTCAGAGTGGGGTAAGACCTAGATGTTCTCAGTGTAACCTTTCCTCACAAACATAAAATAACAATACCACTTGTAAGAAGTATGCATGGACATGGAGGATTTGTCTTCAGAACTCTGGCACTAATCAACACAGGTCCAGAATTTCTGTACTTTTCTGTCACTGTCATTCTGTCTCTCTGACTGTCTCTACGTGCCTTCTTCACTGGGCCCTTACTGGAAGTCAGTGCTTGCATTGTTAACTCGGTCTTCCTGGTGTTGAAATTTTCCACTCTTTGCCCTTTGGATTATTTAATCTCGTGCATATGGCACAGTACAGTGGGGAACTGAGGAGGAGGCAGCGATCCTACTATAGGTAACAGCATATGTCCATCTCCAGCTGCAGCTGTCCAGGCCCTCTGTGCTTGACTCCCATTCTCTAGGGCCCTGAGGATGACACTCAGCCTAAATACAGCCCTCCTCACCTCCCAACACAGCATCCTAGTCCTTATTCCATGAGAGCCCAGGTCAAGAGAAGTGAAACACTATCCCCTTGGCACACACATTGTACTTTCCCTCTATTGGGCCGAATATAAAGGATCTGTTGGACTGATGGCCACACCAGTGTCCAGATTTTCCATGCAAAACGGAAGCTTCCAGGGTTCAGAAAGAGGGTGTTTTGATGGCTGTGAAATGTCTTTTAAAAGTGCCTCATGGGTTTTCAAATCCTTTTGAAACCTGAAGTTCGTTCTTGTATCTAGCGAATATTCTCACCTCTGGCCAGAAGGCCTTCCCAACTAGGAGCACACTTATCCTGGGTCAGGAGGTTGGCCAGCCTGCGATATACTGGAGGGATTCCTGAGTATGTCCTCAGGGCCCAAGTTATAACAGCTGTTTCCAATTGCCTTTATTAGCAGCAGTCCGGACCTCAGGTGAGGGGGGGGATGTCTGTGGTCTGTGGGCATGTGAGCTGCGGCCTTACAATCTCTACAAGCCAGTTTTGATCCTGTCATCAATGAACACAGTGTAGGAGGTTTTTGAAATCTGAGACACTGAAGAGGGAGAGGTTTTTGCCCTGAGGCTTGCACTGGGAACTAGCCGCTGCCCTGTGGGTGTTGCCAGACTAGGAAACTTGTGGTGTCTGTCGATGTGGAGAGTCTCCTGGATGAGTTCCTTCTCGAGCCTTTTTCGATCGGTCCTGTTGGAGCTACATATAGCTAAAGATTTGGAGATTTTACTCCTTTGGACAATTCTTTTCCTGATGCACAGTTTCTCTACAGGTTTTAGCAATCAATTGTTGAATGTCATATCGAATCCATTGTAGAAAATGACTACATCAGTGTCTCTATCTCTATATATGTAGAGGTCTCTCTCTCTATATATGTATATATATGTAACATGTAGAGATATGAAAATATTTTTAGCTAGAGACCTGCACAGGTCTGGATTAGGGTAGTAAAATGGATACACCTGGCCCTTCTGAGCTACAGTCATGAGAGACAGCTCACAGAGCCATATCGTTTATCACTCTACAAATCTCTCTCTGCACAAACTACTGCTGCCATAACATCTACTTCCCTCTTGCTCATTTTATCCAACGAGTCCTATCCGAAAACTGTAAATCAAAGAAGAAATAGACATAGTGCAGTTCCCTGTACACAGGACAGGCTGAGGCTGGACCAGGGGGATGCAATATGCCAGCCTGCATTTGGCTAGAGCATCACTAAAACCACTTCCAATTTTGCGAGGCAAGGGCAGTTTTGGAGAGTGGGCTGCAGGCCAAGTGTTGCTTCTCAGAGTGGGCTAAGACCTAGATGTTCTAAGTGTAACTTTTCCTCACAAACATAAAATAACAATGCCACTTTTAAGAAGTATGCATGGGCATGGAGGCTTTGTATTCAGTGCTCTGGCACTGATCAACACAGGGCCAGAATTTCTGTCCTTTTCAGTCACTCTCATTCTGTCTCTCTGACTGTCTCTGTCTGCCTTCTTCCCTGGAACCTTTGTGGAAGTCAGTGCATGCATCGTGAACTCGGTCTTCCTGGTGTTGAAATTTTCCTTTCTTTGGCCTTTGGATTACTTAGTCTTGTGCATATGGAGTAGTATATAGTGGAACTGAGGAGACAGTGTTACTGATGCAGGTAACAGGCATATGTCCATCTCCAGCTGCAGCTGCCCAGGTCAAGATCAGTGAAACTCTACCACCGTGGCACACACATAGTGCTTTCCCTCTATTGGGCAGAATGTAAAGGCTCTGTGGTACTGATGGCCACACCAGTGTCCAGAGTCTCCATGCAAAACGGAAGCTTCCAGCGATCAGAAAGAGGGTGTTTTGATGGCTGTGAAATGTCTTTTCCAAGTGCCTCCTGGGGTTTCAAATCCTTTTGAAACCTGAAGTTCGTCCTTGTATCTAGGGAATATTCTCACCTCTGGCCAGAAGGCCCTCCCAACTAAGAGCACAGCTATCCTGGGGACAGGAGTTCTGCCAGTCTGCTAGCTCCTGGAGGGATTCCTGAGTATGTCCTCAGGCCCCAAGTGGTAAGAGGTGTTTCCAATTGCCTTTATTAGCAGCAGCCAGGCCCTCAGGTGAGGTGAGAGGCTGTGATCTCCACTGGAAGCTCTGAATTCATCCAATGGAGGCATCCATCTTCCTTTTGTCAGCCCATAGCAAGGGCCCGGGGATTTTGTGCTTTCTACAAGCAAAGCGACTTTGTATGGGACACTCATGCATGCCTACTTCTGGGAATCTCTCTGAGTGTGATGTGTGGACACGAGGACACTGTGATCAGGGATTGTGAGGCCACAGGAGCAATTGCCTTAGCCGGATCCAAATGGTAGTTGTAAGGGGACGGGTTCATCCACTATTGTTTGGTCAAACACAGTTCCCATCTATGTTGAAACACAGGTCTTTCTGGGTTCATTCTGGGCTTTGAAGCATCTGCCCTGAGCAGTGGATTGAGAGTCTGGAGGCTTAGTAGGCAGCCAAACGTGACTGGACAGGCTCCAGCCCTTGAATTCTGAGGGTTGCCCCAGCTTACCCTGTTGGCAGTGTTTGGATGATAGTGAGGCATAAGATTGAATCGGAAACTCAGGAGAGGGAGACATGAGAGTCCCTTTGCATGTGCATTCTTGCTTAGCCAGAATCTGGGCTAGATGGCTTGCCCTGACCAGCTAGGTTCTCTCTACATAAGTTGCAGGTGAGGCTGGCTAACTTCCTACCCATGCTCTGAGACTACTATAGGTGAGCTCATAGCACACACAGACACAGACAGACAGACAGACACACACACATTACTGTCAGGTCTGGTATTACAGCATATGGTGAAGGCTGGGGCTGTCTGGGGTCTGTGGGCATGAGAGCTGCTGCCTTACAATCTCTACAAGCCAGCTTTGAACCTGTCATCAATGAACACAGTATAGCAGGTTTATGAATTCTCATCTCTTTCCCACAGAAGTGGCTGGTGGGCGGGCCTTACAGAGGCTGCCCAATGAGCGTGCTGCAGGGCCGTGTGGGCGGTGCTCAAGGTTGCTGGCCAATTACTGACTAGGGTACCTTGACACTCCTAGGCGTATCCTTGCACAATGGCCAATGACATATCTGACAGGGTTTCTGGGCGTTTCCTATGCCTCTGGCATATCAGAGCATGGCTGGTGCCCTGTCTGCAGGCCTTTTGAAGTAAGCCCTACAATGGGAGCTCAGAGCTGGCCTTAAAAGGCTTGGCATGCTTCCAGGAAGTGTGAAGCAGGGTTCCCCCAGGGCCCTGCCTTGCAGAAGCTTTCCAGTGTGCATGTGTATAACTCCGTTTGTGCCTGTTCCTCTGTGGATGTGTGCGTTTGAGTAACTGTGAGAGTGTGTTTGTCTGTGTGTGTGAGGGAGGGAGAGAGAGAGAGCAACATAATCACTGTGGCACAGGTGATTTTGTGCAAAACACTTGGCACATTCTGATTTACAGCTCAATATTGACACCATTGTAGCTCTCCTTAGCCCTTGGTCACTTTTCTTATTTTCAGATGTAAAGACAAGGAGAGGGAGAGGTTTTTGCCCTGAGGCTTTCACTGGGAACTAGCAGCTGCCCTGTGTGTGTTGCCAGACTAGGAAACTTGTGGTGCCTGTCCACGTGGAGAGTTTCCTGGACGAATTCCTTCTCGAGCCTATTTCGCTAGGTCCCGTTGGAGCTGCATATAGCTAATGATTTGGAAATTTTACTCCTTTGGACAATTCTTTTCCTGATGCACAGTTTGTCTCCAGGTTTTAGCAATCAATTGTGTGAATGTAATATCGCATCCATTGTAGAAAATGACTACATCAGTGTCTTGCTGTCTCTCTCTCTGTCTCTCTCTCTGTCTCTGTCTCTCTCTCTCTCTCTCTCTCTCTATATATATATATATATATATAAACATGTAGAGGTCTGAAAAAATATTTTAGCTAGAGACCTGCACAGCTCTGGATTAGGGTAGTAATGCGGATACACCTGGCCTTCTGAGACACAGTCATGAGAGACATCTCAGAGAGCCATTCGTTTACCTCTTGTCACTCTACAAATCTCTCTCAGTACAAACTACAGCTGCCAAATCATCTACTTCCCTCTTGCTCTTTTTTTGCACCGAGTCCTATACCAAAACTGTAAATCAAAGAAGAAATAGACAGTGCAGATCCCTGCACACAGGACAGGCTGAGGTTGGACCAGGGAGATGAAAGATGCCAGCCTGCATTTGGCTGGAGCATCACTAAAACTACTTCCAATTTGGAGAGGCAAGGACAGTTTTGGAGAGTGGGCTGCCGGCCAAGTGTTGCTTCTCAAAGTGGGCTAAGACCTAGATGTTCTAAGTGTAACCTTTCCTCACAAACATAAAATAACAATGCCACTTGTAAGAAGTATGCATGGGAATGGAGGGTTTGTCTTCAGTGCTCTGGCACTGACCAACACAGGGCCAGAATTTCTGTCCTTTCCAGTCACGGTCATTCTGTCTCCCTGACTGTCTCTACGTGCCTTCTTCCCTGGACCCTTCGTGGAAGTCAGTGCATGCATTGTGACCTACGTCTTCCTGGTGTTGAAATTTTCCTTCCTTTGCCCTTTGGATTACTTAGTCTCATGCATGTGGCGTAGAACAGAGTGGAACTGAGGAGACAGCGATCCTGCTGCAGGTAACAGGCATATGTCCATCTCGAATTCCAGCTGTCCAGGCCCTCTGTGCTTGACTCCCATTCTCCAGTTCCCTAGGGCTGACACTCAGCCTATATGCAGCCTCCTCGATTTCCTGCACAGCATCCTTGTCCTTATTCCATGAGAGCCCAGGTCAAGAGAAGTGAAAATCTACCACAATGACACACACATTGTGCTTTCCCTCTTTTGGCCGAATGTAAAGGATCTTTGGTTCTGATGGCCACACCACTGTCCAGATTTTCCACGCAAAATGGAAGCTTCCAGGGTTCAGAAAGGGTGTTTTGACGGCTGTGAAATGTCTTTTCCAAGTGCCTCCTGGATTTTCAAATCCTTTTGAAATCTGAAGTTCGTTCTTGTATTTATGGAATATTCTCAACTCTGGCCCGATGGCCCTAGCAAGTAGGAGCACAGCTATCCCGGGGTCAGGAGGTCTGCCAGCCTGCAAGCTCCTGTAGGGATTCCTGAGTATGTCCTCTGGCCCCAAGTGGTAACAGGTGATTCCAATTGCCTTTATTAGCAGCAGCCAGGCACTCAGGTGAGGGGCGGGGCTGCAATCTCCACTGGAAGCACCTAATTTAGCCAATGGAGGCATCCATCTTCTTTTTAACTCTCCATTGGTGATCTCTGAGCACACACAGACACAGACAGACAGACAGACACACACACACATTACTGTCAGGTCTGATACTACAGCATATGGTAAAGACTGGGGCTGTCTGGGTGTGTGGGCATGAGAGCTGCTGCTTTACAATCTCTACAAGCTAGCTTTGAACCTGTCATCAATGAACACAGTGTAGGAGGTTTTTTGAATTCTCATCTCTTTCCAGCAGAAGTGGCTGGTGGGAGGGCATTCCAGAGTATGCCCAATGAGCTTGCTTCAGGGCCGTGTGGGCGGTGCTCAAGGTTGCTGGCCAATCACTGACTAGGGGCCTTGACACTCCTGGGCGTGTCCTAGCACACTGGCCAACGATATTGATGGCAGGGATTCTGGGCGTGGCCTACGCATCTGGCTTTTCAGAGCATGGCTGGTGCCCTGTCTCCAGGCCTTCTGAAGTAAGCCTCACAATGGGAGCTCAGAGCTGGCTTTAAAAGGCTGGGCGTGCTTCCAGGAAGTGCGAAGCAGGGTTCACCCAGGGCCCTGCCTTGCACAAGCTGTCCAGTGTGCATGTGTATAATTCAGTTTGTGCCTTTGCCTCTTTGGATGTGTGTGTATAACTGTGAGTGTGTGTTGTTGTGTCTTTCTGTGTGTGTGTGAGGGAGGGAGAGAGAGAGAGAACAACATAATCACTGTGGCACAGGTGATTTTGTGCAAAACACTTGGCACATTCTGATTTACAGCTCAATATTGACACCATTGTAGCTCTCCTTGGCCCTTGGTCACTTTTCCTATTTTCTGATGTAATGACACTAAAGAAGGAGATGTTTTTGTCCTAAGGCTTGCTCTGGGAAGTAGGAGCTGCTCTGTGTGTGTTGCCAGATTAGGAACCTTATGGTGCCTGTCCATGTGTAGAGTCTCCTGGATGAGTTCCTTCTGGAGCCTTTTTCGCTAGGTCCCGTTGGAGCTGCATATAGCTAATGATTTGGAGATTTTACTCCTTTGGACAATTCTTTTTCTGATGCAGTTTCTCTCCAGGTTTTAGCAATCAATTGTCTGAATGTCATATCGCATCCATTGTAGAAAATGACTACATCAGTGTCTTGCTGTCTCTCTCTCTCTCTCTCTCTCTCTCTCTATATATATATATATATATATATATATATTTAACATGTAGAGGTCTGAAAATATATTTTAGCTAGAGACCTGCACAGCTCTGGATTAGGGTAGTAATGCGGTTACACCTGGTTATTCTGAGCCAAAGTCATGAGAGACATCTCACAGAGCCATTCGTTTACCTCTTGTCACCCTACAAATCTCTCTCACCACAAACTACAGCTGCCAAATCATCTACTGCCCTCTTGCTCTTTTTGTCCAAGGAGTCCTATTCCAAAACTGTAAATCAAAGAAGAAATAGACATAGTGCGTGTCACTGCACACAGGACAGGCTGAGGCTGGACCAGGGGGATGGAATACGCCAGCCTGCATTTGGCTGGAGCATCACTCAACTACTTCCAATTTGGAGAGGCAAGGGCACTTTTGGAGAGTGGGCTGCAGTCCAAGTGTTGCTTCTCAGTGTGGGCTAAGACCTAGATGTTCTAAGTGTAACCTTTCTGCACAAAAATAAAATAACAATGCCACTTGTAAGAAGTAATCATGGGCATGAGGGTTTGTCTTCAGTGCTCTGGCACTGATCAATACAGCGCCAGAATTTCTGTCCATTTCAGTCACTGTCATTCTGTCTCTCTGACTGTCTCTACGTGCCTTCTTCCCTGGACCCTTCGTGGAATTCAGTGCATGCATCGTGAAATCAGTCTTCCTGGTGTTGAAATTTTCCTTTCTTTGCACATTGGATTACTTAGTCTCGTGCATATGGCATAGTACAGAGGGGAACTGAGGAGACAGCGTTCCTGCTGCAGGTAACAGGCATATGAATTTCTCCAGCTCCAGCTGTCCAGTCCATCTGTGCTTGACTCCCATTCTCCAAGGCCCTGTGGCTGACACTCAGCCTAAATGCAGCCCTCCTCAATTTCCTGCACCACATCCTTGTCCTTATTCCACGAGAGCCCAGTTCAAGAGAAGTGAAACTCTACCACCCTGGCACACACATTGTGCTTTCCCTCTATTGGGCCAATTGAAAAGGATCTGTGGTACTGATGGCCACACCAGTGTCCATAGTTACCACGCAAAACGTAAGCTTCCAGGGTTCAGAAAGGGGGTGTTTAGATGGCAGTGAAATGTCTTTTCCAAGTGCCTCCTGGGGTTTCAAATCCTTTTGAAAAATGAAGTTCGTTTTTATATCTAGGGAATATTCTCACCTCTGGCCCATAGGCCCTCCCAACTAGGAGCAAAGCTATCCCGGGGTCAGGAGGTCTGCCAGCCTGCTAGCTACTGCAGGGATTCCAGAGTACGTCCTTAGGCCTCAAGTGGCAAGAAGTGTTTCCAATTGCCTTTATTAGCAGCAGCCAGGCCCTCAGGTGGGGGGCGGGGCGGTGATCTCCTATGGAAGCTCCTAATTCAGCCAATGGAGGCATCCATCTTAATTTTCTCTTCATAGCAAGGGCCCAGGGAGTTTGTGCTTCCTGCAAGCAGAGCGACTTTGTATGTGACACTCATGAATGCCTACTTCTGGAATCTCTCTGAGTGTGATAAGTGGCCACCAGGACACCATGAGCATGGATTGTGAGGCCACAGGAGCAATTGCCTTAGCCAGGCCCTAAGGGAAGGTGTGAGGGGCCAGGTTCATCCACTATTGTTTGGTCAAACACAGTTCCCATCTATGTTGAAACACAGCTCTTTCTGGGTTCATTCTGGGCTTGTAATCTGCTGCACTGAGCAGTGGACTGAGAGTCTAGAGGCTGAGTAGGCAGCCAAATGTGACTGGACAGACTCCTGCCCTTGAATTCTGAGGGGTGCCCCAGCTTACCCTGTTGGCAGTGTTTGGATGATAGTGAGGCATGAGATTGAATCGGAAACTCAGGAGAGGGAGACATGAGAGTCCCTTTGAATGTGCATTCTTGCTTAGCCAGAATCTGGGCTAGATGGCTTGCCCTGACCAGCTAGGTTCTCTCTACATAAGTTGCAGGTGAGGCTGGCTAACTTACTACCCATGCTCTGAGACTACTATAGGTGAGCTCTGAGCACACACAGACACAGACAGACAGACACACACACATTACTGTCAGGTCTGGTATTACAGCATATGTTGAAGGCTGGGGCTGTCTGGGGTCTGTGGGCATGAGAGCTGCTGCCTTACAATCTCTACAAGCCAGCTTTGAACCTGTCATCAATGAACACAGTGTAGGCAGTTTTTGAAATCTCATCTCTTTCCAGCAGATGTGGCTCGTGGGCGGGCCTTTCAAAGGCTGCCCAATGAGCGTGCTACAGCCCGTGTGGGTGGTGCTCAAGGTTGCTGGCCAATCACTGACTAGCGCCTTGACATTCCTGGGAGTTTCATAGCACACTGGTCAATGATATTGCTGGCAGGGGTTCTGGGCTTGGCCTAGGCCTCTGGCATATCAGAGCCTGGCTGGTGCCCTGTCTGCAGACCTTCTGAAGTAAGCCCAACAATGGGAGCTAGAGATGGCCTTAAAAGGCTGGGCGTGCTTGCAGGAAGGGCCCTGCCTTGCAGAAACTGTCCAAGTGCATGTGTATAACGCCGTTTGTGCCTGTGCCTCTGTGGATGTGTGTGTGTGTAACTGTGAGAGTGTGTGTTTGTGTGTGTGTGTGTGAGGGAGGGAGAGACAGAGAGAACAACAGAATCACTGTGGCACAGGTGATATTATGCAAAACACTTGGCAAATTCTGATTTACAGCTCAATATTGGAACCATTGTAGCTCTCCTTGACCCTTGGACACTTTTATTCATTTCAGATGTAAAGACACTGAAGAGGGATAGGTTTATGCCCTGAGGCTTGCACTGGGAACTAGCAGCTGCCCTGTGTGTGTTGCCAGACTAGGAAACTTGTGGTGCCTGTCCATGTGGAGAGTGTCCTGGATGAGTTCCTTCTCGAGCCTTTTTCGCAAGGTCCCTTGGAGCTGCATATAGCTAATGATTTGGAGATTTTACTCCTTTGGACAATTCTTTTTCTGATGCACAGTTTCTCTCCAGGTTTTAGCAATCAATTGTCTAAATGTCATATCGCATCCATTGTAGAAAATGACTACATCAGTGTCTTGCTCTCTCTCTCTACATATATATATATAACATGTAGAGGTCTGAAAATATATTTTAGCTAGTGACGTGCACAGCTCTGGATTCGGGTAGTAATGCAGATACACCTGGCCCATCTGAGCCATAATCATGAGAGACATCTCACAGAGCCATTCTTTTACCTCTTGTCCCTCTACAAATCTCTCTCAGCACAAACTACAGCTGCCAAATCATCTACTTCACTCTTGCTCTTTTTTTCCACCGAGTCCTATCAAAAAACTGTAAATCAAAGAAGAAATAGACATAGCGAAGTTCCCTGAACACAGGACAGGCTGAGGCTGGACCAGGGAGATGAAATACGCCAGCCTGCATTTGGCTGGAGTATCACTAAACTACTTCCATTTTGGAGAGGCAAGGGGAGTTTTGGAGAGTGGGCTGAAGGCCACTTTTTTCTTCTCAGAGGGGGCTAAGACCTAGATGTTCTAAGTGTAACCTTTCCTCACAAACATAAAATAACAATGCCACTTGTAAGAAGTATGCATGGGCATGGAGGGTTTGTCTTCAGTGCTCCGGCACTGATCAACACAGGGCCAGAATTTCTGTCCTTTCCGTCACTGGCATTCTGTCTCTCTGACTGTCTCTACGTGCCTTCTTCCCTGGACCCTTCGTGGAAGTCAGTGCATGCATCGTGAACTCGGTCTTCCTGGTGTTGAAATTTTCCTTTTTTTGCCCTTTGGAATACTTAGTCTCATGCATATGGCGTAGAACAGAGTGGAACTGAGGAGACAGCGTTCCTGCTGCAGGTAACAGGCATATGTCCATCTCCAGCTGCAGATGTCCAGGCCCTCTGTGCTTGACACCCATTCTCCAAGGCCCTGTGGCTGACACTCAGCCTAAATGCAGCCTCCTCAATTTCCTGCACAGCATCCCTGTCCTTAATCCATGAGAGCCCAGGTCAAGAGAAGTGAAACTCTACCATCCTGGCACACACATTGTGCTTTTCCTCTATTGGGCCGAATGTAAAGTATCTGTGGTACTGATGGCCACACCAGTGTCCGGATTTTCCACGCAAAACGGAAGCTTCCAGCGTTCAGAAAGAGGGTGTTTTGATGGCTGTGAAATGTCTTTTCCAAGTGTCTCCTGGGGTTTCAAATCCTTTGAAACCTGTAGTTCGTTCTTGTATCTAGGGAATATTCTCACCTCTGGCCCATAGGCCCTCCCAACTAGGAGCACTGCTATACCGGGGTCAGGAGGTCTGCCATCCTGCTAGCACCTGGAGGGATTCTACAGTATGTCCTCAGGCCCCAAGTGGTAACAGGTGTTTCCAATTGCCTTTATTAGCAGAATCCAGGCCCTCAGGTGAGGTCCGGGGCTGTGATCTCCACTGGAAGCTCCTGATTCAGCCAATGGAGGAATCCATCTTCCTTTGGTCTCTCCATAGCAAGGGCCCAGGGAGTTTGTGCTTCCTGCAAGCAGAGCGACTTTGTATGTGACTCATGCATGCCTACTTCTGGGAATCTCTCTGAGTGTGATGTGTGGACACCAGGACACCATGATCATGGATTGTGAGGCCACAGGAGCAATTGACTTAGCCTGACCCAAAGGATAGGTGTGAGGTGCCGGGTTCATCAACTATTGTTTGGTCAAACACAGTTCCCATATATGTTGTAACAGCTATTTCTGTGTTCTTTCTTGGCTTGTAATCTGCTGCCCTGATCTGTGGACTGAGAGTCTGGAGGCTGAGTAGGCAGCCAAACGTGACTGGACAGGCTCATGCCCCTGAATTCTGAGGAGTGCCCCAGCTTACCCCGTTGGCAGTTTTTGGATGATAGTGAGGCATTGGATTGAATCGGGTACTCAGGAGAGGGAGACATGAGAGTACCTTTGCATATGCATTCTTGCTTAGCCAGAATCTGGGTTAGCTGGCTTGCCCTGAACAGCTAGGTTCTCTGTATATAAGTTGCAGGTGAGGCTGGCTACCTTGACACCCATGTTCTGAGAATACTATAGGTGAGCTCTGAGCGCACACATACTCAGACATACATACAGACAGACAGACACACACACATTACTGTCAGGTTTGTAAGTACATCATATGGTGAACGCTGGGGCTGTCTGGTGTCTGTGGGCATGAGAGCTGCTGCCTTACAATCTCTACAAGCCACGTTTGAACCTGCCATCAATAAACACAGTGTAGGGGGTTTTTGTCTGCTGGTCTCTTTCCAACTCATCTATTTCTCTTGTCGCCTTCTCTGTGTCTAACTCTCACATGCTCTCACACACTCTGTCTTCACTGATTATATACTTATTTTACTGACAGGCCCAGATTTAGAAAGAGAGTTACCAGAGCACTGCTAAGCTCTGGCTTGTTTTGTTGGTGATATCACCTAGGCTACTGGAGCCACAGCTTTGTATGTCTCTCTGACACAAGCCTTATTCTGAATCCTTATTTCCATGGCAGTATATCTCAGACGTTATAATAAACATATATATATATATATATATATATATATATATATTTTATAGAATTGTCGACCTATGTAATTGATCTTTATCAGAATTAATACATTTATAACAGCTTCCTTTTTCATTAATAATTGTCCATCTAGTTGGAGCAAGTTTCAATACAATTATAAATAATAGAACCTTCCAGTAGCATTTCTAATAGCATTTCTATCCGCATTCTTACTGTAAGGATGCTCTGAGACTACTATAGGTGAATTCTGAGCACACACAGACACACAGTGACAGACAGACAGACAGACAGACACACACATTACTGTCAGGTCTGGTAGTACAGCATATGGTGAAGGCTGGGGCTGTCTGGGTCTGTGGGCATGAGAGCTGCTGCCTTACAATCTCTACAAGCCAGCTTTGAACCTGTCATCAATGAACACAATGTAGGAGGTTTTTGAATTCTGTTCTCTTTCAACTCATCTATTTCTCTTCTCGCCTTCTCTGTCTCTATCTCTCACATGCTCTCACACACTCTGTCTTCACTCATTAATATTTTACTTATATACTTATTTTACTGACAGGCCCAGATATACAAAGAGAGTTACCAGAGCACTGCTGAGCTCTGGCTTGTTGTGTTGGCGAATTCACCTAGGATACTTGAGCCTCAGTTTGTAAGTCTTTCTGACACAAGCCATATTCTGTCTCCTCTTTTCCATGGCAGTATCACTCAGAGTTTATAATAAAGTGATTTTTTGCAAAACACTTGGTACATTCTGATTTACAGCTCAATATTGACACCATTGTAGCTCTTTTTGGCCCTGGTCACTTTGCTTCTTTTCAGATGTAAAAACACTGAAGAGGGCGTGGTTTTTGCCCTGAGGCTTGCAATTGGAACTACCAGATGCACTGTGTCTGTTGCCAGACTAGGAAACTTGTGGTCCCTGTCCATGTGGAGAGTCTCCTTGATGAGTTCCTTCTAAAGCCTTTTTCGCTCTGTCCCTTTGGAGCTGCATATAGCTAATGATTTTGAGAGTTTACTCCGTAGTACAATTCTTTTCCTGATGCAAAGGTTCTCTCCAGGGTTTAGCAGTCAATTGTCTGAATGTCATATTGGATCCATTTTAGAAAATGACTACATCAGTCTCTCTCTCTCTCTCTCTCTCTCTCTATATATATATATATATATGTATATATATATGTAACACGTAGAGTTCTGAAAATATTTTTTAGCTAGAGACCTGCACAGCTCTGGATTAGGGGAAGAATGCGGATACAGAAGGCCCTTCTGAGCCACAGTCATGAGACACATCTCACAGAGGCATTCATATACCTCTTATCACTCTACAAATATCTCTCAGCACAAACTACCGCTGCCAAATCAACTACTTCCCTCTTGCTCTTTTTGTCCACCGAGTCCTATCCCTAAACTGTAAATCAAAGAAGAAATAGATATAGTGTAGTTCCCTGCACACAGGACAGTCTGAGGCTGGACCAGGGAGTGCAATATGCCAGCCTGCATATTGGATGGAGAATCACTAAGAATACTTACAAATTGGAGAGGCGAGGGCAATTTTGGAGAATGGGCTGCAGGCCAAGTGTTGCTTCTCAGAGTGGGCTAAGACCTAGATGTTCTAAGTGTAACCTTTCCTCACAAACAAAAAATAACAATGCCACTTGCAAGAAGTATGCGTAGGCATGGAGGGTTTGTCTTCAGTGCTCTGGCAGTGATCAACACAGGGCCAGAATTTCAGTCCTTTTCTGCCACTGTCATTCTGTCTGTCTGACTGTCTCTACATTCCTTCTTCACTGGGCCCTTATGGAAGTCAGTGCATGAATTGTGAACTTGGACTTCCCGGTGTTGAAATTTTTCTTTCTTTGCCCTTTGGATTATTCAGTCTCCTGCATATGGCGTAGTATATTGGGGAACTGAGGAGACAGCGATCCTGCTGCAGGTAACAGGCATATGTCCATCTCTGGCTGCATCTGTCCAGGCCCTCTATGTTTGACTCCGATTCTCCAGGGCCCTGCAGCTGACACTTACCTAAATGCAGCCCTCCAAAATTTCCTGCACCGCATCCTTGGACTTATTCCATGAGAGCCCAGGTCAAGAGAAGTGAAACTCTATCCCACTGGCACACACATTGTGCTTTCCCTCTATTGGGCCGAATGTAAAGTATCTGTGGTACTGATGACCACACCAGTCTCCAGATTTTCCACACAAAACGGAAGCTTCCAGGTTTCAGAAAGAGGGTGTTTTGATGGCTGTGAAAATTATTTTCCATGTGCCTCATGGGGTTTAAAATCCATTTGAAACCTGAATTTCTTTCTTGTTTCTAGGGAATGCTCTCACCTCTGGCCAGAAGGCCCTCCCAACTCGGAGCACAGCTATCCTGGGTCAGGAGGTCTGCCAGACTGCTAGCTCCTGGAGGGATTCCTGAGTATGTCCTCATGGCCCAAGTGGTAATAGGTGTTTCCAATTGCCTTTATTAGCAGCAGCCAGGCCTTCAGGTGAGGGCTGGGGCTGTGTCTCCACTGGAAACTCCTAATTCAGCCAATGGAGGCATCCATCTTCATTTTGTTTCTCCATAGTAATGGCCAGGGGAGTTTGTGCTTCCTGCAGGCAGAGCGACTTTGTATGGGACACTCATATATGCCTACTTCTGAATCTTTCTGAGTGTGATGTGTGGACACAAGTAGACCATGATCAGGGATTGTGAGGCCACAGGAGCAATTGCCTTAGCCGGTCCCAAAGGGGAGGTGTAAGGGGCCGGGTTCATCCACTATTGTTTGGTCAAACACAGTTCCCATTTATGTTGAAACACCGCTCTTTCTGGGTTCCTTCTGGGCTTGTAATCTGCTTCCACTGAGAAGTGGACTGGGAGCCTGGAGGCTGAGTATGCAGCCAAACGTGACTGGACAGGGTCCTGCCCCTGAATACTGAGGGGTGCCCCAGCTTCCCTGGTTGGCAGTGCTTGGATGATAGTGAGGCAGTAAATAATAAAGAAAATGGAAAGTCAAAAAAGAAAAAGGAAAATGAAATATTCCACTACTTCAAAGGGGCTACTCAGGACAATGCTTTCTTTGTTAAGATCTTCACAGCATACCATATGCAGAAAGGCAAAGACACCATGTATTTTAAGCCAGTTTTTATATTTATTTATTTATTTAGGTCGTTATTCATTTTCGTTATTGATGAATTCATGTTTTCCATTTGACATAGACTAGGGCTCTGACACCAGCGGTCTCAAGTACCCCTAGATGGTACTCTGCCTCTACAGAACGAATCCATTGACCTGTCCATCCATCCATCCACCAATCCAGCTATCCATTCATCCATCTGCCCATCCTTCCGTCCATCCATCCATCCATCCACCAGTCAACCAAGCTAAGTACGAAAGGAGAACTCTCGTTGAATGGTGAAGACAAACAACGATGCATAAGTAGGTTGCAAAGGGGCCAGTTCGGCTGAATAGGGCAGAGGGGCTGAACCAGGGAATGTGTTGGGGGGTGTGGGTGGGGAGAGCTGGAGACCCTGTGAGCTGGGTCATGTCAGGGGCATAGAGGGGGTGGAAGGGGTTGCGAACAGCTATCACTGGAGAACCATCACAAGTGCTGGAGCTATTGAGCAGGGCACCCCGAAGAGAGGACAGACAAAGGAGAGAAGCAAAGTGCAGAGGAGAGGAGAGGGGAGAGGATGGTGAGGACAGGAGAGGACAGGAGTGGAGGGTACCTGAGAAACCTACCTGGACAAAGGCAGCATATAGACATCCAGGAAGGCCGGCAGGCATGCAGGCAGCTCTGGCCTGGGCTCCCTGGATCACGGGCACACCTCCACCTGTCTTCTCTTGGCTGCCAGCCCTGAGGTCCCTCGTCGGTCAGCACTGTCTTCCCATCCTTCCGTTCCTCTTTGCCAGGGCCCAGGCGTCTGGGCGCTGCTGGCTGACCTAGTGTCAGGGCAGTTGGGCTGCCCAGTGCCAGTGTGGCCAGCACAGAATGCCAGGGGTAGGACATCACAGAGGGCTCCTGTGGTTGCTAGGACATGGGGACCCCGCCCATCCAGTTGACCAGCAGCCATGACCCCCACCCTGAACTTGACCTTAGGGCTGGTGGCCAGCCACCAGAGCTAGAGCCCAAGGCCAAAGCAGGTGCAGGTCGGCAGTGTTGGGTAGTTGCCATCTCCCCCTGGCTTCTTATCCATATGCCTATATAGGGATTTACTGATCCAAAGGTTTGGTCTATTTACATAAATCACTTTTACATAAAGCACTCCAGGGTATTGGTGGTTCAGTTATAGGATTCTCGCCTGTTCCGCCCCCTCCTTGTCACACTCTGATTTTCACCAGTCACTTTTCTCTCCACCCTCTCTATATCACATCCTGTTTCCACCCTACTTGGAGAGTATAAAAACAGCTGCTCTTCTGATTAAAGACACTTGGAAATTGCTTTCCGGCTCCGAGAGTTCCAGAGTGTATCTCCTGCGGAAGTTGGTGCAGCACGCGTTCCTGATCCCTCTCCCACACAGCAGCCTAGATCAGCTCCAGTTGAGTTCTCTCCAACCCAGAGAGCACTAGCTCGGGAAGAAGTACCCTCAGGCTATCCCGGCATCTGGCGCCCGGAACAGGGACCCGTAAGCAGCAGATTTACAAGAAGACATCTTAGATAAGTACACACCTTTTGAGTATCTGCAATATTGTGTTAAGGCACTGTGATTTTTTTTTCTTTCTTATTGTTTTCCGGAGATCTTTCCACCATGGAAAATCTTTTCCAAATCCTGCATTCTTTTTCCAGTATACAATTTTTATATATCTGGGACATTTTTCTCGGGGCTTCACCTTATATCCTGTTGATCATCATAGCAGCTTTTAAGGGATATATAGGTCAACCTCTCAAAAGGCTTAAGGACCTAGAGACTGAGGTCAAAGAGATAAAGGAAGTAATCATAGAACTTAACCAGCACCTTAAAAACAAGAAGAAGCAAAGGCCTGTCGTGATCTTGACCCACCCTAGTTCCTCTGCATCTTGCCCTGAGGCCCCTATTTTGGCATCTTGCCCTGAGGCCCCTATTTTGGCAGACACGTGTCCGAATTCTCCTTTGGACTCCACAGCCACTTCTTCGGCCACCCCCATTTTGGCAGAAACGTGTCCGGAACCTCCTGCTGCCTCCACGGCTGCTTCTTCACCCCACCCTGTTTTGATAGACACATGTCCGAATTCTCCTGTAGCCTCCAAAACCACTTCTTCGGCCACTTGTCCAGAAGCTTCCACTTCAGTGACTCCTCCTACCACTACACACTTATCAGAGGAAGTCCACACATTTCCGGTCAATGTTGCCCCCAATAGACAAAAACCTCAGGCCTGGTATCCATATTCCGCCACAGACCTGAAGGAACTACGCCAGGCTATCAAAGATGACGGTGTTCATGCCCCATGGACCAGGTCCATTTTACAAGGCCTGCTTCAGAACCTTAATACCCCTCAAGATTGGAGAGATGTGACTCGTGCTACGCTCCCAGGCCCCCTCTTCCTGCAATGGGAAGCATTCTTTCGCGATGAATGTTTACAACAATCGCGGAAAAATATTCAAAATCAGCCAGAGGGTAATTTTGATGCATTGTTTGGAACAGGCCAATTAGAAACAGGGATTCAACAGGCGGAAGCCAAGTTTCCAGCGGGGTATTTTGATCAAGTACGCCTGTGTGCATTAAAAGCATGGGAGCGATTAACACCACCCATGGGAGCAGCCTCAGCCCCCATTCTCTCCCTGCAACAAGAACCTGATGAATCCCTCGCTAAATTCATTGCCAGGGTCCAGTCGAGTTTGGAAAGGAAGATTTATAATCCTGACGCTCGTTTTCTCCTTCTGCGATCCATAGTCTGGGATGGAATGCTTCCGCATTTTCGACAGGCCTGTATCACTCTTAAAAACGAACACCCAGATACTTGGATTCTAGCTACACAGGATCTCAGATCAAGCTCTTTTCAAGGACCTATGTTACAGGCCTATGCAGCTACCTTACATAAGCAAAAAGGAGCTTGCTTTCAGTGCGGTCGCCAAGGGCATTGGCGTAACCAATGTCCAGAAAATAGACCGCGACCCCGCCTCCAGTCAGGGCGACCCCACCTCTAATCAGGGCAACCCCGCCTCCAGACAGGGAATCAGAGACCACGAATGCCTTGTCCCAGATGCCAGAAAGGATTTCACTGGAGGAGAGATTGTTGGTCAAGGTTCCATAGGAACGGCACGCCTCTGCCAAATGTAAACAGGGATTTAAACTAGGTATGGGGCTTCCCTTAGCCCCGCCCCCAAGAGGGAAGGAAGCAGGTCGCCCGCTTGGTGCTGTGCCCTTCTTCCACAAACAGAAGCCCAGCTTGGGACCCAATCCGTCGCTATACCCACCACGCCAAGTAACAATAACAGAGGGTGAGCAGAAGGAGGAACCCGTGGTATGTGGGAACTTCCAGCATAGAAATAACCGGCTGGAGCAAGAGAACAGCTCGAATTCAGAGCCTGAGATTTTATGGACCACCCCTGTTTTAGAAAGGGGTCACCCAACTATGACAGTAAAGATTGGTAATATTCCTTTTAAGTGTTTGATTGACACGGGAGCAGATAAGACAATATTAAGACAAGCAGAGGTTCCCCAGAGTTGGGAACTCCTCCCAGGACCACGCTTACATGGTGTTGGAGGATTGACTCAGGCATTCCGCACACGAGATTCCCTTGTGTGGGAAGATCCAGAAGGGACTACCGGACGCTTTCAGCCTTTAATAGCTGATATAAGCACCAATTTATTGGGAAGAGACTTGCTGGAATCTTTAGATGTAGTGATATCCTCAGACACCTCTGCAGGACACCACACTCACTCCTGTGAGACTGCTAGACCCAACCAGCACCCCCAATACTAACTGCCACTGTTCGTAACAGAACTCCCCGCTTAGATTGGCTTTCTAATGAGCCTGTCTGGGTGGAACAGTGGCCTTTGCCTAGGGAGAAGCTAGAAATTTTAAAAAAACTCGTCCAAGAGCAGTTATCTTTGGGACACATTCGTCATTCTCGGAGCCCATGGAATACTCCAGTCTTTGTAATTAAAAAGCGCTCAGGAAAATGGCGCCTCCTCCAAGATCTCCGTGCAGTTAATAAAACCATGCAGGTTTGGGGCTCCCCCCAAAGGGGTTTGCCTCTTGCTTCCGCAATTCCCACAGGAATTCCAATCATAGCTATTGATATACAGGATTGTTTTTTCTCTATTCCCTTACACCCACAAGATTGTAAACGTTTTGCTTTCTCTGTTCCTTCTATTAATAATGCCAGCCCTGCCGATAGATTTGAATGGGTGGTACTGCCCCAGGGCATGGCTAATAGTCCTACTATTTGTCAAGAGGTTGTTAAATCTGCCCTTTTTCCAATTATTCATAAGGGCCTTAAGGTTTTTCATTATATGGATGACGTGTTAATATGGGGAGAATTAGATACAGATCTCTCCGCCCTACGTGATTTTCTAATCCCTGCCTTAAAGTGAAGTGGACTTAATGTAGCTCCTGAGAAGATAGATACAGCTAATCCCTCCAATATCTTTCTTAGGCTCAGAGATTTCCCTAACGCAGATTCGTCCTTTAAAACCTTGTGTTACTTTTCCTTCTAATCTCACTCTTGCTTCTTTACAAAGTTTTCTTGGAAATTTGAATTGGCTTAGGCAGTATCTTTATCTGCCTACGAGCTGCCTGCAACCACTGTTCGATCTGTTAAAAGGAAACAAACAGCCCTCCTCAAAGCGTATGTTAACCCCCGAAGCATCCTTGGCTCTGGAAAAAGTTAACCAGGCTCTCCAGGACATGCACCTCGTTCGATTCTCCCCCTCCTCTCCAGTAAATCTTCTAATCTTTAACTCCACCCCCACGGTAGTGGGGGCATTGTGGCAGAAACATGGCGTTCTCGAATGGCTTCATACGCCAGTAGGCGGAGCTCCAAGACTCCTTACCGAGATTGATGCCTTAGCATTTATGGTTTGCCAAGGAAGAAACAGATCGGTTCAGGTCTTAGGAAGGGAACCAGATTCAATCATTCTTCCCTTTTCTCTCACTGATACAGAATGGCTCATACGCCACCATTCTCGTTTTGCCATAAGTTTAATGGGTTTTCCAGGACAATTAGATAATCATTTTCCCTCTAATAATTTGATAGCTTCTTTACCTCTGTTGCCTCTACTAGTACCTAAACTTTTCTCTCGAGATCCCATCCCCTCTGCTCCTACAGTGTTCACTGATGGTGGAAAAAAGGGAGCTGCTGCCCTTATATATTATCCAGACCAGCAATACCCCAAACCTCTCTTTACTGAACTTCCTGATAATTCCCCTCAGTACAAAGAACTTTATGCTGTTTTCCTTGCATTAAAAGCTGTACCAGAATCCTTCAACCTTTTTTCTGACAGTGTGTATACTGTTAACTTACTTCCATGGCTTGCTCGATCTTATGTAAGAATTAATGACAACCCACTTTCTCCTCTTTTAATTCAAATTGCCTCTATGCTCTGTTCTCGAACCCATCCACTGTATGTTCAGCACCTACGTTCCCACAGCCCTCTTCCTGGTCCCCTGTCCGAAGGGAATGCTGCAGCTGACCGCCTTGCCTCCACAGGAATTCTCCTAGCCTCTGTCTCTAATCCTGCTGACTTTCATTCCCTAACCCATGTTAATCTTAAAGGTCTTCGAGCTCGAGTTCCTGATATTCCTCTGCCACAGTTAAAACGTATTCTTGCTACATGTTCCTCCTGTGCAGGTCTAATCAAAACACCTGCTATTCAGACTCTAGGGGTTAATCCTCGAGGTTTAAAAGCCAACGCTCTTTGGCAAATTGATGTTACCCACATACCTAACTTTGGCAAACAAAAATATGTGTTCGTCTCAATTGATACCTTCTCTAAGTTTATGTGGGCTACAGCTCAGACTGGAGAAAACTCCAAAAAGCTTATAAGCCATATGCTCTCCTGTTTTGCTGTAATGGGCTTACCTCTTCAACTTAAAACGGATAATGGACCTGCTTTTACCAGCAAACAATTTAAAGATTTTTGTTCCCTCTGGAACATTACTCATACTACAGGCATTCCGTATAATCCACAGGGACAAGGCATTGTTGAGAGGGCCCATCAAAATCTTAAGGCTCAATTAAATAAAGAAAAAGGGGAAATGTACCCCCCTAATATCCAGCTGGCAAAAGCCTTAACTACATTAAATCTCTTTAATATTTACAAAAACTCAGACCAACCTCCTATAATTCTTCATTGGCAAACACCACCCACCCTCCCAGCTATTAAAGTCAAATGGAAAGACCCACTTGATAAAATTTGGAAAGGACCTGACCCCCTGTTGACTATGGGGAGGGGTTTCGCATGTATTTTTCCACAAAATTACTCCAAGCCTGTTTGGGTTCCTGCCCGCCATGTCCGGCAATACCCACATGATGGCGCTGATATCCCTGAAGAACAAGAAACACTGTAAGAAGACTGGCTGCAAGAGGACTGGCTACAGGATGCACCCCAGGATCCATAATACAGCATGGCAGAATCAAAAAAAAAATCTGATTCACAGAACTCTCCCCCCCCCGAATGAATGTCTTATGCTATGACTGGCCAGTTGTGTTTTGTGAGTGAGTGAATGAAAAAAAAATTGAGTGAGTTGAGTGACCAAAATTTTTGTATGACCCATTGTGCTCAGAGTACTCTGAAAGTTAACTGACTTTATATCAAACGGCTGGACGCAGCCATGGTTTCTGGAGACGTCCAGAAACAGTCCAAAAATTGTTCATTCCCCCTTTTGATTTCTTTTTTAAGTCTTGATATCAATATGAAATGTTTAGTCTTAAACTGTGTGAGTAAAGATGGTTCAACTATGACAGTAGTTCTAAATTCACATTTTAAATGATATATCTTATTTACAAGTTTTTCTCCTCCTGTGTGTTATAAACTATATGTTTAATATGCGTGTTTCAAGTTTGGTAAACATTAACTTGACAGTTAAATCGTAACTTCGAAGTTACATTTTTACGAGAAGAGGTAAAATCAATTCATTTAAGTAACTGAGTGTTTAAGGTAAAACTCTAAATATTCAATTTGACAATTCATCATCTCCTAAGGTAAAATACAAATTCTCTATACAGGATATTTTTGGAGGGCCCCCAAAAATGTCCTGTAAGCTATCTTGTGGAAATTAATCCACAACAAATTTGGCATCAATCTGATATTGTAAATGTACCAAAAAAAATTGTCACTAAAATGTGTTAACTTTAGTAACCTGAGTTTGCTTAAAAACCCAATGTAAAAATAGTAAAGAATCAATATGTGTGACTTAAATTCGGTATGAAAACTTTGCTATATAAAGACTGCTACATGAGGTCATGTAAGATGACCTTTACACAAAATTATAAAGATACCTAAACCAGTTATAATCATTGAGTTATCAATTGTAGTAAACTTCTAATTTGTTACAAAGTTTTTTCATAAGTAATTGACTACAGCTATGACAAGCCTTCGCATAAAGAAGCATCTGCTCATATAGAATCCCCAGAAATCCATCTTGGACCCCTGACCTCTGACATCACCCACAATTACAGCCATCCCCCGAAACCCATGATGTGACCTGACACGATCTGGAGAACCTGATTCACAGACTCCAAAGGACAAGACTTTCCTACTGCCTTTCTCTCAACCATCGGTGTCTGCTCTTCCTGCTTCTGTTTCGCCCATCATGTTTTGGCGGTTCCAGGTCACTCTCTACAGAGAAGAAAAGTTCCGGTGGCCGTCCTCCTCCATCAAGATAGACGTGTGGCATTTATTTCCTGGCCGTTGACATTGGACTGATGCTTCTATAGAACTTGCTGGACACTCCTTTTATACTGCTGGACTTCTTGAAGAATGACTGTAGCAGTTCATAGAACTTACCGCCAGCTGACTCGGGATTTTGCAATGCCAGATCACCCCTCTAGCCCCTCGGCTTATCAGGCCCCCACTCCTCCACCCATCATGCTCACTCTGTCTCTTGCTACTCTTACTTATCCCTCCCTGTCTTGTGCTAGTTATTTTTGAAGACACTTACACACTATCATTCTGCTTTCTTCCCAACAGGTTTCCGTTCACCCCTACACTGCTATTCCCCTGACAGAGATGAAGCCTTTTACAGACATTGACCCAGTTATAAATGGCCATTAAGTAAGAGGAAGATGTTGGGGAATTGTGAGGATATGGTTGAGCTTGGAAGGGCTTGAGCCTGAGGGGTGTGTCAATCCTGTTAGTCTCTCTCTCCACGGAGAGGTTGAGCAAGGAGGGACAGTAGAACCCCAAAAAAGGTGTGCCTCTTATCAGTCTCCCTGCCTCACAAAGTGCCCCACACTCCTGATACTATGGCAAAAAGTTAAAAAGAAAGGGGGAGATGTTGGGTAGTTGCCATCTCCCCCTGGCTTCTTCTTATCCATATGCCTATATAGGGATTTACTGATCCAAAGGTTTGGTCTATTTACATAAATCACTTTTACATAAAGCACTCCAGGGTATTGGTGGTTCAGTTATAGGATTCTCGCCTGTTCCGCCCCCTCCTTGTCACACTCTGATTTTCACCAGTCACTTTTCTCTCCACCCTCTCTATATCACATCCTGTTTCCACCCTACTTGGAGAGTATAAAAACAGCTGCTCTTCTGATTAAAGACACTTGGAAATTGCTTTCCGGCTCCGAGAGTTCCAGAGTGTATCTCCTGCGGAAGTTGGTGCAGCACGCGTTCCTGATCCCTCTCCCACACAGCAGCCTAGATCAGCTCCAGTTGAGTTCTCTCCAACCCAGAGAGCACTAGCTCGGGAAGAAGTACCCTCAGGCTATCCCGGCAGGTAGGGCCAAGATGCTATGGGCAGATTGGTGTGTGTCTGGGCAAGGGGCTGGCATCTGACAGCCCAGGGATGGAGACGAAGTTCCACCAGGCCCCTGTCCCACCATGTGCACTGACACACAGTTTTGCTGACTGACTGAGAGTCCCTGACCCTGAGATACCCACTCCAGGTCCCTGGGTTCCCTGAGCTGCCCCTGAGGGTTGGTAGGTGCCTGCCTGGACACATGCCTTCATAATGGAGGCCTCTATTAATCCCGTTGCCTACTGACAGCAGCCCTCCTGCCCCTCCTCCTCCTCCTCCTCTTCTTCCTCCTCCTGTTCTCCTCCTCCTCCTCCTCCACCTCATCCTCTTCTTCCTCATCCTCAGAGGTACTCACTCAGGGCCATTGGCCTAGGCAAGCCAGGGCTGCTGCTCTGGATGCTGTATCTTCTATCCAGTGGGTGGGTGCAGGAATCTGTTCCTGTCAGTCCCTGATTCCTGGGACCTTCCATGCCTCAAGCTCCCCCCACTCTCTAGTCCAGACCCCTCCTCAAGGATGCCCCCTTTCCCCTTGCCCTCTGTCCCCCAGCTCCCCAACTAACATCTACTGTGTGCCTTCCTGCACTACTTTACTGCGACCCTGCTTCTGCCATTCAGCCCTGGGGGCCCAGGGCCAGCCCAGCTGCCTTCTCTCCATCCATCAGGGGGACCTGCCATAACCCCCTGTCACCACACACACACACACAGCCCTGCACACACTCACGGGCTCCCCTGACTGCAGCCTGCCTCTCAAACAGTCTCTTTCTGCCCCCTATGCCCCTTACAGTGTATCCCACAGACCTCCACAGACACTTGGGCTTGAGCAGCACAGACATGCAACCAGCTCCCCTCGCCCCCACTCCATTTGATCCAGGTTGTCAAGAGTCTTTTTTCATGCTGTAGTGGAGGGAGTTGAGATATTCCAATGTCCTGGGGAGCAAGAACTGCAAACAGTCCATATACAATGTAACATTTGGGTCTCAGGCCGCCCAATCCCTAGTGCGCTGTGCAGACCTATGACTGGCAAAAACACCCCATCTGAGCGTGAGATCTGGCTGGGCTAGTGGCTCTTACTGTGGACTAGGAGACAGAGAGAAAGAGTTTTCAGGTTGAAAACCTATACTTCCCAGAAGATGGTCATTCGCTATGATTAAAAAAAAAAACTTTTTATTTATTTATTTCCCCTGCCTGGGTAACCTGTCTGCTGCCTGTTTCTCAGTGAAAAAAGGGAAAAACCTTTTTTGGAGGGAAAAGGACCAAAATGCAGGCAGGTGGACTCCATGGAGGGTGGATGGGGAGTTGCTCCTGCCCTGGTTCTAGATCCCCAGCTGCTGTTCCAGGTGATCTCTGATACCAGAGATCTCTGTGTGTCGTGTCATGACACTGTCTCCAGGACTGATCCTCAAGATAATGAGGATTCAAAACGAGGCAGGTCATATTGCCTTAAAAAGTAAATGCAGGGAGGTTTGGCAGTATGTCAGAGGGTTAAGGGCTTGTGGCGCTCAAGAAAAGAGGGGACAGGTGGAAGGGTCTGGGGTGTCTCACCCAGACCCACACTTGCAGGGGAGTCGCTTTACAGGGGATGAAGCTGGTCTTTAGGGGCTCTATGTTTCTCTCCCACTCTGTATTTCCCCTGCTCTCTCCTTTTCTCTCTGTCCGATGCAAGTGTCAGTAAGAACTACAACAGCAACAATTACCACCACAATGACCAAGCAACAACGGCAGCGAAAGGGGAACAAATGGAGTGCAGGAGCTGTGGATTATTCGTTGGGCAGGCACTGAGCTGTGGCAATAACCCCTTGAGGCAATCAATCAATCAATGAGTAAGTAATACAGGTAACAGAGATGTATATGTCCCTGTGTGTTTCCACTGAGTTAATGTCAATGCACTTTTATTTATTTCTTCATTTATTTATTTATTACGTGGCCACGAGAATTTCTATTCCTTTCTAAAAACAGTGTCCCATCAAGCGTACCAGGTGGTGCCACACCCAGTTAAGCACTCATGTTACAATGCAGGGGGACTGGGCTTCAAGACCCTGGTCCCCACCTGCTGGGAGAAATCTTTACAAGTGGTGCAGAATTGCTGCAGCTGTCTCTCTCTGTGTCTCAAACTATCTATCCCTCCCCTCAATTCCTCTTTTTATTCCAATAAATAATCAAGAAAATGGAAAGTCAAAAAACAAAAAGGAAAATGAAATATTCCACTACTTCTAAGGGGCTACTCAGGACAATGCTTTCCTTGTTAAGATCCTCACAGCATACCATATGCAGAAAGCAAAGAAGCCATGTATTTTTTAACCCAGTATTTATATTTATTTATTTAGGTGGTTATTCATTTTTGTTATTGATGAATTCATGTCTTCCATTTGACATAGACTAGGGCTCTGACACCAATGGTCTCAAGTACCCCTAGATGGTACTCTGCCTCTACAAAACCAATCCATTGACCTGTACATCCATCCATCCACCCATCCAGCTATCCATCCAGCTATCCTTCCATCCATCCATCCATCCATCCATCCATCCACCAGTCAACCAAGCTAAATACAAAAGGAGATCTCTCGTTGAATATTGAAGACAAACAATGATGCATAGGTAGGTTGCAAACAGGCCAGTTCGGCTGAATAGGGAAGAGGGGCTGAAACAGGGAATGTGTTGGTGGGAGTGGGTGTGGGTGGGGTGAGCCGGAGACCCTGTGAGCTGGGTCACGTCCGGGTCAGGGAGGGGGTGGAAGGGGTTGCGAACAGCTGTCACTGGAGAACCATCACAATGCTGGAGCTGTTGAGCAGGGCACCCGTAAGAGAGGACAGACAAAGAAGAGAAGCAAAGTGCAGAGGAGAGGAGAGGGGAGTGGATGGTGAGGACAGGAGAGGACAGGAGAGGACAAGAGTGGAGGGGACATGACAAACCTACCTGGACAAAGGCAGCATACAGATATCCAGGAAGGCAGGCAGGCATGCAGGAAGCTCTGGCCTGGGCTCCCTGGATCCCGGGCACACCTCCACCTGTCTTCTCTTGGCTGCCAGCCCTGAGGTCGCTTGTCGGTCAGCACTGTCTTCCCATCCTTCCGTCCCTCTGTGCCAGGGCCCAGGCGTCTGGGCGCTACTGGCTGACCTAGTGTCAGGGCAGTTAGGCTGCCCAGTGCCAGTGTGGGCAGCACAGAATGCCATGGGATAGGACATCACAGAGGGCTCCTGTGGTTGCTAGACCACGGGGACCCCGCCCATCCAGTTGACCAGCAGCCACGACCCACTCCCTGAACTCGACCTGAGGGGTGGTGGCCAGCCACCAGAGCCAGAGCCCCAACCAAAGCAGGTGCAGTTTGGCCGGGCCAAGGGTCTTTGGGCAGATTGGTGTGTGTCTGGGCAAGGGGCTGGCATCTGACAGCCCAGGGCTGGGGACCAAGTTCCGCCAGGCCCCTGTCCCACCATGTGCACTGACACACAGTCTTGCTGACTGACTGACAGTCCTCGCCGCAGAGACACCCACACCAGGTCCCTGGGTGCCCTGAGCTGCCCCAGAGGGTTGGTGGGTGCCTGCCTGGACACATGCCTCCGTAATGGAGGCCTCTATTAATCATGTTGCCTACTGACAGCTGCCCTCCTACCCCTCCTCCTCCTCCTCCTCTTCCTCCTCCTCTTCTTCCTTCTCCTCTTCCTCCTCCTCTACCTCCTCCTCCTTCTCTTCCTCATCCTCAGCTGGACTCATTCAGTGCCCTTGGCCTAGGCAAGCCAGGGCTGGTGCTCTGGCTGCTGCAGCTTCTATCCAGTGGGTGGGTGCAGGAATCTGTTCCTGTCAATCCCTGGTTCCTGGGACCTTCCATGCCTCCAGCTCCCGCCACTCTCTATTCCAGACCCCTCCTCAAGGATGCCCCCTTTCCCCTTGCCCTCTGTCCCCCAGCTCCCCAACTGACATCTACTGTGTGCCTCCCTGCGCTACTTTACTGCCACCCTGCTTCTGACCTTCAGCCCTGGGGGCCCAGGGCCAGCCCAGCTGCCATCTCACCATCCAGCAGGGGGACCTGCCCTAACCCCCTGCCACCACACCCACACACACCCCTGCATACACTCACGGGCTCCCCTGACTGCAGCTGCCTCTCAAACAGTATCCTTCTGCCCCCTAGCCCCCTTACAGCCTCTGCCTCGGCCCCCCACAGACACCTGGTCTTGCGCAGCGCAGACATGCAACCAGCTCCCCTCGCCCCCACTCCATTTGCTCGAAGATTGTCAAGTCTTTTTTTCATGCTGTAAGGGAGGGAGTTGAGACAGTCCAATGTCCTGGGGAGCAAGAACTGCAAACAGTCCATCTACAATGTAACATTTGGGTCTCAGGCCGCCCAATCCCTAGTGTGCTGTGCAGACCTTTGACTGGCAAAAACACCCCATCTGAGCGTGAGATCTGCCTGGGCTAGTTGCTCTTTCAGTGGACTAGAAGTCAAACAGACAGAGTTTTCAGGTTCAAAACCTGTACTTCCTAGAAGATGGTCATTCGTTACTGTTCAAAAAAAAGAAAAAATAAAAGCTTTTTATTTATTTTTCCCCTGCCTGGGTAACCTGTCTGCTGCCTGTTTCTCAGTGAAAAAAGGGAAAAACCTTTTTTGGAGGGAAAAGGACCAAAATGCAAGTAGGTGGACTCCATGGAGGGTGGATGGGGAATTGCTCCTGCCCTGGTACTAGATCCCCAGCTGCTGTTCCAGGTTATCTCTGATACCAGAGATCTCTGTGTGTCGTGTCATGACACTGTCTCCAGGACTGATCCTCAAGATAATGAGGATTCAAAACGAGGCAGGTCATATTGCCTTAAAAATAAATGCAGGGAGGTTTGGCAGTATGTCAGAGGGTTAAGGGCTTGTGGCGCTCACGAAAAGAGGGGACAGGTGGAAGGGTCTGGGGTGTCTCACCCAGACCCCCAACTGCAGGGGAGTTGCTTTACAGGGGGTGAATCAGGTCTTCAGGGGCTCTATGTTTCTCTCCCACTCTGTATTTACCCTACTCTCTCCTTTTCTCTCTGTCCGATGAAAGTGTCAGTAAGAACAACAACAGCAACAATAACCACTACAGTAACCAAGCAACAAGGGCAGTGAAAGGGGAACAAATGGAGTGAAGGAGCTGTGGATTATTCGTGGCGTAGGCACTGAGCTGTGGCAATAACCCCTTGAGGCAATCAATCAATCAATGAATAAATAATACACGTAACAGAGATGTATATGTCCCTGTGTGTTTCCACTGAGTTAATATCAATGCACTTTTATTTATTTCTTCATTTATTTATTTATTACCTTGCCACGAAAATTTCTATTCCTTGCTAAGAACAGTGTCCCATCAAGAGTATCAGGTGGTGCCACACCCAGTTAAGCACTCATGTTACAATGCAGGAGGAATGGGCTTCAAGATCCTGGTCCCCAACTGCCCGGGGAAATCTTTAAAAGTGGTGCAGAAGTGCTGCAGCTGTCTCTCTCTGTGCATCAAACTCTCTATCCCTCCCTTCCCTTTCAATTCCTGTCTTTTTATTCCAATAAATAATCAAGAAAATGGAAAGTCAAAAAAGAAAAAGGAAAATGAAATATTCCACTTCTTCAAAGGAGCTACTCAGGACAATGCTTTCCTCCTTAAGATCCTCACAGCATACCATATGCAGAATGGCAAAGATGCCATGTATTTTTTAACCCAGTTTTTATATTTATTTATTTAGATGGTAATTCATTTTTGTTATTGATGATTTCATGTTTTCCATTTGATATAGACTAGGGCTCTGACACCAATGGTCTCAAGTACCCCTAGATGGTACTCTGCCTCTACAAAATCAATCTATTGACCTGTCCATCCATCCACCCACCCATCCAGCTATCCATCCAGCTATCCATCCATCCATCCGTCCACCTGTCAACCAAGCTAAGTACAAAAGGATATCTCTCGTTGAATGGTGAAGACAAACAATGATGCATAGGTAGGTTGCAAACGGGCCAGTTCGGCTGAATAGGGCAGAGGGGCTGAACCAGGGAATGTGTTGTGGGGGTGTGGGTGTGGGTGGGGTGAGCCGGAGACCCTGTGACTTGGGTCTCGTCAGGGGCAGGGAGCGGGTGGAAGGGGTTGCAAACAGCTGTCACTAGATAACCATCGCAAGTGCTGGAGCTGTTGAGCAGGGCACCCGGAAGAGAGGACAGACGAAGGAGAGAAGCAAAGTGCAGAGGAGAGGAGAGGGGAGTGGATGGTGAGGACAGGAGAGGACAGGAGTGGAGGGGACCTGAGAAACCTACCTGGACAAAGGTAGCATAGAGACATCCAGGAAGGCAGGCAGGCATGCAGGCAGCTCTGGCCTGGGCTCCCTGGATCCCGGGCACACCTCCACCTGTCTTCTCTTGGCTGTCAGAGGTCCCTGAGGTCCATCGTCGGTCAGCACTGTCTTCCCATCCTTCCATCCCTCTGTGCCAGGGCCCAGGCATCTGGGCGCTGCTGGCTGACCTAGTGGCAGGGCTGTTGGGCTGCCCAGTGCCAGTGTGGTAAGCACAGAATGCCAGCGGCTAGGACATCACAGAGGGCTCCTGTGGTTGCTAGGCCACGGGGACCCCTCCCATCCAGTTGACCAGCCGCCATGATCCCCACCCTGAACTTGACCTGAGGGGTGGTGGCCAGCCACCAGATCCAGAGCCCCAGGACAAAGCAGGTGCAGGTCAGCCGGGCCAAGGGGCTATGGGCAGATTGGTGTGTGTCTGGGCAAGGGGCTGGCATCTGACAGCCCAGGGCTTCGGACCAAGTTCCACCAGGCCCCTGTCCCACCATGTGCACTGACACACAGTCTTGCTGACTGACTGACAGTCCCCGCCCCAGAGATACCCACACCAGGTCCCTGAGTGCCCTGAGCTGCCCCTGAGGATTGGTGGGTGCCTGCCTTTACACAAGCCTCCATAATGGAGGCCTCTATTAATCCCGTTGCCTACTGACAGATGCCCTCCTGCCCCTCCTCATCCTCCTCCTCTTCCTCCTCTTCTTCCTACTCCTCTTACTCCTCCTCCAACTCCTCCTTCTCCACTCCTCCTGCACTCAGTGGTTGCAGGAATCTGTTCCTGTTAGTCCCTGGTTCCTGGGACCTTCCATGCCTCCAGCTCTGCCCACTTTCTAGTCCAGACCCCTCCTCAAGGTTGCCCCCTTTCCCCTTGCCCTCTGTCCCCCAGCTCCCCAACTAACATCTACTGTGTGCCTCCCTGCGCTACTTTACTGCGACCCTGCTTCTGACCTTCAGCCCTGGGGGCCCAGGGCCAGCCCAACTGCCATCTCACCATCCAGCAGGGGGACCTGTCCTAACCCCCTGCCACCACACCCACACACAGCCCTGCACACACTCATGCGCTCCCCTGCCTATAGCCTGCCTCTCATACAGTCTCCTTCTTCCCCCTAGCCCCCTTACAGCCTCTGCCTCGGCCCCCCACAGACACTGGGGCTTGAGCAGCGCAGACATGCAACCAGCTCCCATTGCCACCACTCCATTTGCTCGAAGGTTGTCAAGCGACTTTTTTCATGCTGTATGGGAGGGAGTTGAGACAGTCCAATGTCCTGGGGAGCAAGAACTGCAAACAGTCCATCTACAATGTAACATTTGGGTCTCAGGCCGCCCAATCCCTAGTGCGCTGTGCAGACCTTTGACTGGCAAAAACACCCCATCTGAGCGTGAGATCTGGCTGGGCTAGTGGCTCTTTCTGTGCACTAGGAGACAGACAGACAGAGTTTTCAGGTTCAAAGCCTGTACTTCCCAGAATGTGGTCATTCGCTATGGTTAAAAAAAAAGAGCTTTTTATTTTTTTTCCCCTGCCTGGGTAACCTGTCTGCTGCCTGTTTCTCAGTGAAAAAAGGGAAAAACCTTTTTTGGAGGGAAAAGGACCAAAATGCAGGCAGGTGGACTCCATGGAGGGTGGATGGGGAGTTGCTCCTGCCCTGGCACTAGAGCCCCAGCTGCTGTTCCAGGTGCTCTCTGATACCAGAGATCTCCGCGTGTCATGTCATGACACTGTCTCCAGGACTGATACTCAGGATAATGAGGATTCAAAACGAGGCAGGTCATATTGCCTTAAAAGTAAATGCAGGGAGGTTTGGCGGTATGTCAGAGGGTTAAGGGCTTGTGGCGCTCACGAAAAGAGGGGACAGGTGGAAGGTTCTGGGGTGTGGCGCCCAGACCCCCACCTGCAGGGGAGTCGCTTTACAGGGGGTGAATCAGGTCTTTAGGGGCTCTATGTTTCTCTCCCACTCTGTGTTTCCCCTGCTCTCTCTTTTTCTCTCTGTCCGATGCAAGTGTCAGTAAGAACAACAACAGCAACAATAACCACCACAGTGACCAGCCAACAAGTGCAGCGAAATGGGAACAAATCGAGTGCAGGAGCTGTGGATTATTAGTGGCGCAGGCACTGAGCTGTGGCAATAACCCCTTGGGCAATCAATCAATCAATGAATAAGTAATACAGGTAACAGAGATGTATATGTCCCTGTGTGTTTCCACTGAGTTAATGTCAATGAACTTTTATTTATTTCTTCATTTATTTATTTATTACCTTGCCACGAGAATTTCTATTCCTTGCTAAAAACAGTGTCCCATCAAGGGTACCAGGTGGTGCCACACCTAGTTAAGCTCTCATGTTACAATGCAGGAGGACTCTTTTTCAAGACCCTGGTGCCCACCTGCGGGGGAAATCTTTACATGTGGTGCAGAAGTGTTGCAGGTGTCTCTCTCTGTGTCTCAAACTCTCTATCCCTCCCTTCCTCTCAATTCCTGTCTTTTTCTTCCAATAAATAATCAGCCATTGCCTTAGCCAGACCCAAAGGGTAGGTGTAAGGGACCTGGTTCATCCCCTATTGTTTGGTTGAACACAGTTCCCATCTATGTTTAAACAGCTCTTTCTGGGTACTTTCTGTGCTTGTAATCTTTTGCCCTAAGCAGTGGAATGAGAGACTGGAGGCTGAGTAGGCAGCCAAACGTGACTGGACCTGCCCATGCCCCTGAATTCTGAGGGGTGCCCCAGCTTCCCCTTTGGCAGTGTTTGGATGATAGATAGTGAGGCATGGGATTGAATATGGAACTCAGGAGATTTAGACATGAGAGTCCCTTTGCACATGCATTCTTGGTTAGCCAGAATCGGCACTAGCTGGCTTGCCCTGATGAGCTAGGTTCTCTGAACATAAGTTGCAGGTGAGGCTGGCTCGCTTGACACCCATGCTCCGAGAATACTACAGGTGAGCTCTAAGCACACAAAGACACACACAGTCAGCCAGCCAGACAGACAGACACATACACACAATTACTCTCAGTTCTGGTAGTACAGCATATGGTGAAGGTTGGGGATGTCTGTGTTCTGTGGGCATGAGAGCTGCTGCCTTACAATCTCTACAAGCAAGGTTTGATGCTGTAATCAATGAACACAGTGTAGGAGTTTTTTGAATTCTGAGACACTGAAGAGGGGGAGGTTTTTTCCCCTGAGGCTTGCACTGGGAACTACCAGATGCCCTGTGTCTGTTGCCAGACTAGGAAACTTGTGCTGCCTGTCCATGTGGAGAGTCTCCTGGATGAGTTCCTTCTTGAGCATTTTTCAATCGGTCCCAATGGAGCTGCATATAGCTTATGATTTGGAGATTTTAGTCCTTTAGACAATTCTTTTCCTGATGCACAGTTTCTCTCCAGGTTTTAACAATCAATTTTCTAAATGTCATATTGAATCCATTGTATAAAATTACTACATCAGTGTATCTCTCTCTCTCCATATATATATATATAAACATGTAGAGGTCTGAAAATATTTTTTAGCTAGAGACCTGCTCAGCTCTGGATTAGGGTAGTAAAGTGGATACAACTGGCCCTTCTGAGCCACAGTCATGAGAGACATCTCACAGAGCCATTCATATACCTCTTATCACTCTACAAATATCTCTCAGCACAAACTACAGCTGCCAAATCATCTACTTCCCTCTTGCTCTTTTTGTCCACGGAGTCCTATACCAAAACTGTAAATCAAAGAAGAAATAGATATAGTGCAGTTCCCTGCACACAGGAAAGGCTGAGGCTGGACCAGCAAGATGAGATACTCCAGCCTGCATCTTGGCTGGAGCATCACTAAGATTACTTCCAATTTGGAGAGGCGAGGGCAGTTTTGGAGAGTGGGCTGCTGGCCGTATTGATTCTCAGAATGGGCTAAGACGTAGATGTTCTAAGTGTAATGTTTCCTCACAAACATAAAATAACAATGCCACTTGTAAGAAGTATGCATGGGCATGGAGGGTTTGTCTTCAGTGCTCTGGCACTGATCAACACAGCGCCAGAATTTCAGTAATTTTCTGTCTCTGTCATTCTGTCTCTCTGACTGCCTTCCTCACTGGGCCTTTACTGGAAGTCAGTGCATGCATTGTAGACTCTGTCTTCCTGCAGTTGAAAATTTCCATTCTTTGCCCTTTGGATTATTTAGTCTCATGGATATGACGTAGTACATAGGGGAACTGATAAGAAAGCTATCCTGCTGCAGGTAACAGGCATATGTGCATCTCAAGCTGCAGCTATCCAGGCCCTCTGTGCTTGACTCCCATTCTCCAGGGCCCTGAGGTTGACACTCAGCCTAAATGCAGGCCTCCTCAATTGCCTGCACCTCATCCTTGTCCTTACTCCATGAGTGTCCAGGTCAAGGGAAGTGAAACTCTATCCCCCTGGCACACACATCATGCTTTCCCTCTATTGGGCCGAATGTAATGGATCTGTGTTACTTATAGCCACACCAGTTTCCATATTTTCCACGTGAAATGAAAGCTTTTAGGGTTCAGAATGAGGGTGTTTTGATGGCTGTGAAATGTCTTTTTCAAGTTACTCATGGGCTTTCTATTCCTTTTGAAACCTGAAGTTCTTTCTTGTATCTAGGTAATATTCTCACCTCTGGCCAGAAGGCCTTCCCAACTAGGAGCACAGCTATCCCTGGGTCAGGAGGTCTGCCAGCCTACTAGCTCCTGGAGGGATTTCTGAATATGTCCTCAGGGCCCAAGTGGTAACAGGTGTTTCCAATAGCCTTTATTAGCAGCAGCCAGGCCCTCAGGTGAGGTTCGGGGCTGTGATCTCCACTGGAAGCTCCGAATTCAGCCAATGGAGGCATCCATCTTTCTTTGGTTTGTCTCTAGAAAGGGCCCAGGGATTTTTTGTTTCCTGCAAGCAGAGCGACTTTGTGTGGGACACTCATACATGCCTACTTCTGGAAATCTCTCTGAGTGTGATTTGTGGACCCCATGACACCATGATCAGGGATTGAGGCCACAGGAGCAATAGCTTTAGCTGGATCCAAAGGGTAGGTGTAAGGGGCCGGGTTCATCCACTAATGTTTGATCAAACACAGTTCCCATCTATGTTGAAACACAGCTCTTTCTGGGCTTGTAATCTGCTGCCCTGATCAGTGGACTGAGAGTCTGGAGGCTGAGTACGCAGACAAATGTGACTAGACAGGCTCATTCCCCTGAATTCTGAGGGGTGCCCCAGCATACCCCATTGGCAGTTTTTGGATGATAGTGAGGGATTGGATTGAATCAGGAACTCAGGAGAGGGAGACATGAGAGTACCTTTGCATATGTATTCTTGCTTAGCCAGAATCTGTGCTAGCTGGCTTGCCCTGAACAGCTAGGTTCTCTGTATATAAGTTGCAGGTGAGTCTGGCTACCTTGACACCCATATTCTGAGACTACTACAGGTGAGCTCTGAGCACACACAGACACACAGTCAGACAGACAGACAGACACACACACACACACATTACTCAGGTCTGGTAGCACAGCATATGGTGAAGGCTGGGGCTCTCTGGGGTCTGTGGGCATGAGAGCTGCTGCCTTACAATCTCTACAAGCCAGGTTTGAACCTGTCATCAATAAACACAGTGTAGTAGGTTTTTGAATTTTCATCTCTTTCCAGCAGAAACGGCTGGTGGCTGGGCCTTCCAGAGGCTGCGCAATGAGAGTGCTGCAGTCTTTTCCAAGTGCCTCATGGGGTTTCAAATCATTTTGAAACCTGAGGTTCTTTCTTTTATCTAGGGAATATTCTCCCCTCTGGCCAGAAGTCCCTCCTAACTAGGAGTACAGCTATCTTGGGTCAGGAGGTCTGCCAGCCTGCTAGCTCCTGGAGGGATTTCTGAGTATGACCTCAGGTTCCACGTGGTAACAGTTGTTTCCAATTGTCTTTATTAGCAGCAGCCAGGCCCTCAGGTGAGTGGAGTGGCTGTGATCTCCACTGGAAACTCCTAATTCAGCCCATGGAGGCATCCATCTTCCTTTTGTCTCTCCACAGTAAGGGCCCGGGGAGTTTGTGCTTCCTGCAAGCAGAGTGACTTTGTATGGGACACTCATGGATGCCTACTTCTGGGAATCTCGTGAGGCACGTGAGGCTGGCTACCTTGCCACCCATGCTCTGAGACTACTATAGGTGAATTCTGAGCACACACAGACACAGAAAGACAGACAGACACACCCACGCACACATTACTGTCAGGTCTGGTAGTACAGCATATGGTGAAGGCTGGGGTTGTCTGGGTCGGTGGGCATGAGAGCTGCTGCCTTACAATGTCTACAAGCCAGGTTTGAACCTTCCATCAATGAACACAGTGTAGGAGGTTTTTGTCTTCTGGTCTGTTTCCAACTCATCTATTTCTCTTCTCGTCTTCTCTGTCTCTAACTCTCACATGCTCTCACACACTCTGTCTTCACTGATTGATATTTTACTTATATACTTTTTTTACTGACAGGCCCAGATATACAAAGAGAGTTACCAGAGCACTGCTGAGCTCTGGCTTGTTGTGTTGGCGATTTCACCTAGGATTATGGAGCCTCAGTTTACTTCCCTCTTGCTTTTTTGTCCACCGCGTCCTATCCCAAAACTGTAAATCAAAGAAGAAATAAAAATAGTGCAGTTCCCAGCACACAGGACAGTCTGAGGCTGGACAAGGGAGATGCAATACGCCAGCCTGCATCTTGGCTGGAGCATCACTAAGACTACTTCCAAATTGGAGAGGCGAGGGCAGTGTTGGAGAGTGGGCTGCAGGCCAAATGTTGCTTCTCAGAGTGGGCTAACACCTAGATGTTCTAAGTGTAACCTTTCCTCACAAACATAAAATAACAATGCCACTTGTTAGAAGTATGCATGGGCATGGAGGGTTTGTCTTCAGTGCTCTGGCCCTGCTCAACACAGGGCCAGAATTTCAGTCCTTTTCTGTCTCTGTCATTCTGTCTCTCTGACTGTCTCTACGTGCCTTCTTCACTGGGCCCTTATGGAATTCAGTGCATGCATCGTGAACTCGGACTTCCTGGTGTTGAAATTTTCCTTTCTTTGCCCTTTGGATTATTCAGTCTCCTGCATATGGTGTAATACATTGGGGAATTGAGGATACAGTGTTCCTGCTGCAGGTAACAGGCATATGACCATCTCCAGCTGCAGTTGTCCAGGCCCTCTGTGCTTGACTTCCATTCTCCAGGGCCCTGAGGCTGACACTTAGCCTAAATACAGCCCTCCTCAATTTCCTGCACCTCATCCTTGTCCTTATTGCATGAGAGCCCAGGTCAAGAGAAGTGAAACTCTATCCCCCTGGCACACACATCATGCTTTCCCTTTATTGGAACGAATGTAAAGGATCTGTGGTACTGATGGCCACATCAGTGTCCAGATTTTCCACACAAAATGGAAGCTTCCAGGGTTCAGAAAGAGGGTTTTTTGATGGCTGTGAAATGTCTTTTCAAGTGCCTCATGGGTTTCAAATCCTTTTGAAACCTGAAGTTCTTTCTTGTACTAGGGAATATTCTCACCTCTGGCCAGAATGCCCTCCCAACTAGGAGCACAGCTCTCCTGGGGTCAGGAGGTCTACCAGCCTGCTCGCTCCTGGATGGATTCCTGAGTATGTCCTCAGGTCCCATGTGGTAACGCGTGTTTCCAATTGCCTTTATTAGCAGCAGCCAGGCCCTCAAGTGAGGGGCGGGGCTGTGATCTCCACTGAAAACTACTAATTCAGCCAATGGAGGCATCCATCTTCCTTTTGTCTCTCCATAGCAAGGGCTCTGGGATTTTGTGTTTCCTGCAGGCAGAGCGACTTTGTATGGGACACTCATGGATGCCTACTTATGGAAATCTCTCTGAGTGTGATGTGTGGACCCCAATACACCGAGATCAGTGATTGTAGGCCACAGGAGCAATTGCCATAGCGGATCCAAAGGGGAGGTATAAGGGGCCGGGTTCTTCCTCTATTGTTTGGTCAAAAACAGTTCCCATCTATGTTGAGACACAGCTCTTTCTGGGTTCTTTCTGGGCTTGTAATCTTTTGTCCACTGAGTAGTGGAATGGGAACCTGGAGGCTGACTATGCAGCCAAACGTGACTGGAAAGGGTACTCCCCCTGTATTCTGAGGGGTGCCCGAGCTTCCCCCGTTGGCAATGTTTGGATGATAGTGAGGTATGAGATTGAATCGGGAACTCAGGAGAGAGAGACATGAGAGTCCCTTTGCATATGCATTCTTGCTTAGCCAGAATCTGGGCTAGCTGTCTTTCCCTAACCAGCTAGGTTCTCTGTACATAAGTTGCAGGTGAGGCTGGCTACCTTGCCACCCAAGCTCTTAGACTACTATAGGTGCGTTTTGAGCACAGACTGAAACACAGAGACAGACAGACAGACACACACACACACATTACTGTCAGGTCTAGTAGTACAGCATATGGTGAAGGCTAGGGCTGTTTGGGGTCTGTGGGCATGAGAGCTGCTGCCTTACAATCTCTAAAAGCCAGCTGCAGCTGTCCAGGCCCACTGTGTTCATCAATTAACACAGTGTAGGAGGTTTTTTAATTCTGGTCTCTTTCCAACTCATCTATTTCTCTTCTCTCCTTCTCTGTCTCTAACTCCCACATGCTCTCACACACTCTGTCTTCAATCATTAATATTTTACATATATAATTATTTTACTGACAGGCCCAGATATACAAAGAGAGTTACCAGAGCACTGTTGAGCTCTGGCTTGTTGTTTGGCGATTTCTCCTATGCTACTGGAGCCTCAGTTTGTAATTCTTTCTGACACAAGCCATATTTTGTCTCCTCATTTCCTTGCCAGTATCACTCAGAGTTTATAATAAAGTGATTTTTTTGCAAAACAGTTCGTACTTTCTGATTTGCAGCTCAATATTGACACCATTGTAGCTCTCTTTGGCCCTTGGTCACTTTTCCTCTTTTCAGATGTAAAAACCCTGAATAGGGAGAGGTTTTTGCCCTGAGGCTTGCACTGGGAACTACCAGATGCACTGTCTGTTGCCAGAGCAGGAAACTTGTGGTGCCTGTCCATGTGGAGAGTCACCTTGATGAGTTCCTTCTCAAGTCTTTTTCGCTCTGTCCCATTGGAGCTGCATATAGCTAATGATTTTGAGATTTTACTCCTTTGGACAATTCTTTTCCTGATACACAGTTTCTCTCCAAGTTTTAGCAATCAATTGTCTGAATGTTAAATTGAATCCATTGTAGAAAATGACTACATCAGTATCTCTCTCTCTCTGTCTCTCTCTCTCTCTCTCTCTCTATATATATATATATATATATATATATGTAACATGTAGAGTTCTGAAAATATTTTTAGCTAGAGACATGCACATCTCTGATTAGGGTAGTAATGCGGATACACCTGGACCTTCTGAGCCACAGTCATGAGAGACATCTCACAGTGCCATTCGTTTACCTCTTGTTACTCTATAAATCTCTCTCACCACAAACTACAGCTGCCAAATCATCTACTTCACTCTTGCTCTTTTTGTCTACTGAGTCCTATCCCAAAACTGTAAATCAAATAGACTTAGTGCAGTTCCCTGCACACAGGACAGGCTGAGGCTGGACCAGGTAGATGAAATACGCCAGCCTACATTTGGCTGGAGAATCACTAAAACTACTTCCATATGGAGAGGCAAGGGCAGTTTTGGAGAGTGGGCTGCAGGCCTTGTGTTGCTTCTCCGAGTGGGCTAAGACATAGATATTCTAAGTGTAACCTTTCCTCACAAACATAAAATAACTATGCCACTTGTAAGAAGTATGCATGGGCATGGAGGGTTTGTCTTCAGTGCTCTGGCACTGATCAACACAGGGCCAGAATTTCTGTCCTTTCCAGTCACAGTCATTTTGTCTCTCTGACTGTCTCTACGTGCCTTTTTCCCTGGACCGTAAGTGAAAGTCAGTGCATGCATAGTGAACTCGGTCTTGCTGGTGTTGAAATTTTCCTTTTTTTGACCTTTGGATTACTTATTCTCGTTCATATGGCGTATTACAGAGGGTAACTGAGGAGACAGCGTTCCTGCTGCATGTAACAGGCATATGTCCATCTCCAGCTGCAGCTGTCCATGCTCTCTGTGCTTGACTCCCATTCTCCAGTGCCCTGTGGCTGACACTCAGCCCAAATGCAGCCTCCTCAATTTCCTGCACAGCATCCTTCTCCTTATTCCATGAGAGCCCAGGTCAAGAGATGTGAAACTCTACCACCCTGGCACACACATTGTGCTTTCCCACTATTGGGCAAAATGTAAAGGATCTGTGGTACTGATGGTCACACCAGTGTCCAGATTTTCCACGCAAAACAGAAGCTTCCAGGGTTCAGACAGAGGGTGTTTTGATGGCTGTGAAATGTCTTTTCCTAGTGCCTCCTGGGGTTTCAAATCCTTTTGAAACCTGAAGTTCGTTCTTGTATCTAGGGAATATTCTCACCTCTGGCCAGAAGGCCCTCCCAACTAGGAGCACAGCTATGCCGGGGTCAGGAGTTCTGCCAGCCTGCTAGCTCCTGGAGGGATTCCTGAATATGTCCTCAGGCCCCAAGTGGTAAGAGGTGTTTCCAATTGCCTTTATTAGCAGCAGCCAGGCCCTCAGGTGAGGTGCGGGGCTGTGATCTCCACTGGAAGCTCCTAATTCAGCCAATGGAGGCATCCATCTTCCTTTTGTCTCTCCATTGCAAGGGCCCTGGGAGTTTGTGCTTCCTGCAAGCAGAGCGACTTTGTATGAGACGCTCATGTATGCCTACTTCTGGGAATCTCTCTGAGTGTGATGTGTGGACACCAGGACCCCATGATCATGGATTGTGAGGCCACAGGAGCAATTGCTTTAGCCGGACCCAAAGAGTAGGTGTGAGGGCCGGTTTTATCCACTATTGTTTGGTCAAACACAGTTCCCATCTATGTTGAAACACAGCTCTTTCTGGGTTCATTCTGGGCTTGTAATCTGCTGCCCTGAGCAGTGGACTGAGAATCTGGAGGCTGACTAGGCAGCCAAATATGACTGGTCACTCTCCTGCCCCAGAATTCTGAGGGGTGCCCCAGCTTACACTATTGGAAGTGTTTGGATGATAGTGACACGTGAGATTGAATCGGAATCTCAGGAGAGGGAGACATGAGTGTCCCTTTGCATGTGCATTCTTGCTTAGCCAGAATCTGGGCTAGCTGGCTTGCCCTACCCGCTAGGTTCTCTGTACATAAGTTGCAGGTGAGGCTGGCTACCTTCTCATCCATGCTCTGAGACTACTATAGGTGTGCTCTGAGCACACACAGACACAGACAGACAGACAGACACACACACATTACTGTGAGGTCTGGTAGTACAGAATATGGTGAAGGGTGGGGCTGTCTGGGATCTGTGGGCATGAGAGCTGCTGCCTTACAACCTCTACAAGCCAGCTTTGAAGCTGTCATCAATGAACATAGTGTAGGAGGTTTTTGAATTCTCATCTCTTTCCACAGATGTGGCTGGTGGGCGGGCCTTCCAGAGTCTGCCCAATGAGCGTGCTTCAGAGCCGTATGGGCGGTGCTCAAGGTTGCTGGCCAATGACTGACTAGGGTCCTTGACACTCCTGGGCGTTTCTTAGCACACTGGCCAATGATATTGCTGGCAGGATATCTGGGCGTTGCCTAGGCCTCTGGCATATCAGAGCATGGCTGGTGCCCTGTCTGCGGGCCTTCTGAAGTAAGCCCAACAATGAGAGCTCAGAGATGGCCTTCAAAGGCTGGGCGTGCTTCCAGGATGTGTGAAGCAGGGTTCCCCCAGGGCCCTGCCTTGCAGAAGCTGTCCAGTGTGCATGTGTATAACTCCGTTTGTGCCTGTGCCTCTGTGGATGTGTGCGTGTGTGTAACTGTGAGAGTGTGTGTTTGTTTGTGTGTGTGTGAGGGAGGGAGAGACAGAGAGAACAACAGAATCACTGTGGCACAGGTGATTTTGTGCAAAACACTTGGCACATTCTGATTTACAGCTCAATATTGACACCATTGTAGCTCTCCTTGGCCCTTGGTCACTTTTCTTATTTTCAGATGTAAAGACACTGAAGAGTGAGATGTTTTTGCTCTGAGGCTTGCACTGGGAACTAGCAGCTACCCTTTGTGTGTTGCCAGACTAGGAAACTTGTGGTGCCTGTCCATGTGGAGAGTCTCCTGAATGAGTTCCTACTCGAGCCAATTTTGCTCTGTACCATTGGAGCTGCATATAGCTAATGATTTGGAGATTTTATTCCTTTGGACAATTCTTTTCCTGATGCACAGTTTCTCTCCAGGTTTTAGCAATCAATTATTTGAATGTCATATCGAATCCATTGTAGAAAATGACTACATCAGTGTCTCTCTCTCTTTCTATCTCTCTTTCTCTCTCTCTCTATCTCTCTCTCTACATATATATTTATATATATATGTAACATGTAGAGGTCTGAAAATATTTTTAGCTATAGACCTGCACAGCTCTAGATTATTGTAGTAATGCGGATACACCTGGCCCTTCAGAGCCACAGTCATGAGAGACATCTCACAGAGCCATTCCTATACCTCTTATCACTCTACATATCTCTCTCAGCACAAACTACCTCTGCCAAATGATCTACTTCCCTCTTGCTCGTTTTTTCCACCGTGTCCTATGCCAAAACTGTAAATTAGATAAGAAATAAACATAGTGCAGTTTTCTGCACACAGGACAGGCTGAGGCTGGACCAGGGAGATGCAATAAGCCAGCCTGCATATTGGCTGGAGCATCACTAATACTACATCCAATTTCGAGAGGCGAGGTGTGTTTTGGAGAGTGGGCTGCAGGCCGAGTGTTGCTTCTCAGAGTGGGGTAAGACCTAGATGTTCTCAGTGTAACCTTTCCTCACAAACATAAAATAACAATACCACTTGTAAGAAGTATGCATGGACATGGAGGATTTGTCTTCAGAACTCTGGCACTAATCAACACAGGTCCAGAATTTCTGTACTTTTCTGTCACTGTCATTCTGTCTCTCTGACTGTCTCTACGTGCCTTCTTCACTGGGCCCTTACTGGAAGTCAGTGCTTGCATTGTTAACTCGGTCTTCCTGGTGTTGAAATTTTCCACTCTTTGCCCTTTGGATTATTTAATCTCGTGCATATGGCACAGTACAGTGGGGAACTGAGGAGGAGGCAGCGATCCTACTACAGGTAACAGCATATGTCCATCTCCAGCTGCAGCTGTCCAGGCCCTCTGTGCTTGACTCCCATTCTCTAGGGCCCTGAGGATGACACTCAGCCTAAATACAGCCCTCCTCACCTCCCAACACAGCATCCTAGTCCTTATTCCATGAGAGCCCAGCTCAAGAGAAGTGAAACACTATCCCCTTGGCACACACATTGTACTTTCCCTCTATTGGGCCGAATGTAAAGGATCTGTTGTACTGATGGCCACACCAGTGTCCAGATTTTCCATGAAAAACGGAAGCTTCCAGGGTTCAGAAAGAGGGTGTTTTGATGGCTGTGAAATGTCTTTTAAAAGTGCCTCATGGGTTTTCAAATCCTTTTGAAACCTGAAGTTCGTTCTGGTATCTAGGGAATATTCTCACCTCTGGCCAGAAGGCCTTCCCAACTAGGAGCACACTTATCCTGGGTCAGGATGTCGGCCAGCCTGCGATCTACTGGAGGGACTCCTGAGTATGTCCTCAGGGCCCAAGTTATAACAGCTGTTTCCAATTGCCTTTATTAGCAGCAGCCCGGACCTCAGGTGAGGGGGGAGCTGTCTGTGGTCTGTGGGCATGTGAGCTGCGGCCTTACAATCTCTACAAGCCAGTTTTGATCCTGTCATCAATGAACACAGTGTAGGAGGTTTTTGAAATCTGAGACACTGAAGAGGGAGAGGTTTTTGCACTGAGGCTTGCACTGGGAACTAGCCGCTGCCCTGTGTGTGTTGCCAGACTAGGAAACTTGTGGTGTCTGTCGATGTGGAGAGTCTCCTGGATGAGTTCCTTCTCGAGTCTTTTTCGATCGGTCCCGTTGGAGCTACATATAGCTAAAGATTTGGAGATTTTACTCCTTTGGACAATTCTTTTCCTGATGCACAGTTTCTCTACAGGTTTTAGCAATCAATTGTTGAATGTCATATCGAATCCATTGTAGAAAATGACTACATCAGTGTCTCTATCTCTATATATGTAGAGGTCTCTCTCTCTCTCTATATATATATATGTAACATGTAGAGATATGAAAATATTTTTAGCTAGAGACCTGCACAGGTCTGGATTAGGGTAGTAAAATGGATACACCTGGCCCTTCTGAGCTACAGTCATGAGAGACATCTCACAGAGCCATATCGTTTATCACTCTACAAATCTCTCTCTGCACAAACTACAGCTGCCATAACATCTACTTCCCTCTTGCTCATTTTATCCACCGAGTCCTATCCGAAAACTGTAAATCAAAGAAGAAATAGACATAGTGCAGTTCCCTGCACACAGGACAGGCTGAGGCTGGACCAGGGGGATGCAATATGCCAGCCTGCATTTGGCTGGAGCATCACTAAAACCACTTCCAATTTTGCGAGGCAAGGGCAGTTTTGGAGAGTGGGCTGCAGGCCAAGTGTTGCTTCTCAGAGTGGGCTAAGACCTAGATGTTCTAAGTGTAACTTTTCCTCACAAACATAAAATAACAATGCCACTTTTAAGAAGTATGCATGGGCATGGAGGCTTTGTATTCAGTGCTCTGGCACTGATCAACACAGGGCCAGAATTTCTATCCTTTTCAGTCACTCTCATTCTGTCTCTCTGACTGTCTCTGTCTGCCTTCTTCCCTGGAACCTTTGTGGAAGTCAGTGCATGCATCGTGAACTCGGTCTTCCTGGTCTTGTAATTTTCCTTTCTTTGCCCTTTGGATTACTTAGTCTCGTGCATATGGAGTAGTATACAGTGGAACTGAGGAGACAGTGTTACTGCTGCAGGTAACAGGCATATGTCCATCTCCAGCTGCAGCTGCCCAGGTCAAGATCAGTGAAACTCTACCACCGTGGCACACACATAGTGCTTTCCCTCTATTGGGCAGAATGTAAAGGCTCTGTGGTACTGATGGCCACACCAGTGTCCAGAGTCTCCATGCAAAACGGAAGCTTCCAGCGATCAGAAAGAGGGTGTTTTGATGGCTGTGAAATGTCTTTTCCAAGTGCCTCCTGGGGTTTCAAATCCTTTTGAAACCTGAAGTTCGTCCTTGTATCTAGGGAATATTCTCACCTCTGGCCAGAAGGCCCTCCCAACTAAGAGCACAGCTATCCTGGGGACAGGAGTTCTGCCAGTCTGCTAGCTCCTGGAGGGATTCCTGAGTATGTCCTCAGGCCCCAAGTGGTAAGAGGTGTTTCCAATTGCCTTTATTAGCAGCAGCCAGGCCCTCAGGTGAGGTGAGAGGCTGTGATCTCCACTGGAAGCTCCGAATTCAGCCAATGGAGGCATCCATCTTCCTTTTGTCAGCCCATAGCAAGGGCCCGGGGATTTTGTGCTTTCTACAAGCAAAGCGACTTTGTATGGGACACTCATGCATGCCTACTTCTGGGAATCTCTCTGAGTGTGATGTGTGGACACGAGGACACTATGATCAGGGATTGTGAGGCCACAGGAGCAATTGCCTTAGCCGGATCCAAATGGTAGTTGTAAGGGGACGGGTTCATCCACTATTGTTTGGTCAAACACAGTTCCCATCTATGTTGAAACACAGCTCTTTCTGGGTTCATTCTGGGCTTTTAAGCATCTGCCCTGAGCAGTGGATTGAGAGTCTGGAGGCTTAGTAGGCAGCCAAACGTGACTGGACAGGCTCCTGCCCTTGAATTCTGAGGGGTGCCCCAGCTTACCCTGTTGGCAGTGTTTGGATGATAGTGAGGCATGAGATTGAATCGGAAACTCAGGAGAGGGAGACATGAGAGTCCCTTTGCATGTGCATTCTTGCTTAGCCAGAATCTGGGCTAGATGGCTTGCCCTGACCAGCTAGGTTCTCTCTACATAAGTTGCAGGTGAGGCTGGCTAACTTCCTACCCATGCTCTGAGACTACTATAGGTGAGCTCATAGCACACACAGACACAGACATTACTGTCAGGTCTGGTATTACAGCATATGGTGAAGGCTGGGGCTGTCTGGGGTCTGTGGGCATGAGAGCTTCTGCCTTACAATCTCGACAAGCCAGCTTTGAACCTGTCATCAATGAACACAGTATAGCAGGTTTATGAATTCTCATCTCTTTCCCACAGAAGTGGCTGGTGGGCGGGCCTTCCAGAGGCTGCTCAATAGCGTGCTGCAGGGCCGTGTGGGCGGTGCTCAAGGTTGCTGGCCAATCACTGACTAGGATACCTTGACACTCCTGGGCGTGTCCTTGCACAATGGCCAATGACATATCTGACAGGGTTTCTGGGCGTTGCCTATGCCTCTGGCATATCAGAGCATGGCTGGTGCCCTGTCTGCAGGCCTTTTGAAGTAAGCCCTACAATGGGAGCTCAGAGCTGGCCTTAAAAGGCTTGGCATGCTTCCAGGAAGTGTGAAGCAGTGTTCATCCAGGGCCCTGCCTTGCAGAAGCTTTCCAGTGTGCATGTGTATAACTCCGTTTGTGCCTGTTCCTCTGTGGATGTGTGCATTTGAGTAACTGTGAGAGTGTGTTTGTCTGTGTTTGTGAGGGAGGGAGAGAGAGAGAGCAACATAATCACTGTGGCACAGGTGATTTTGTGCAAAACACTTGGCACATTCTGATTTACAGCTCAATATTGACACCATTGTAGCTCTCCTTAGCCCTTGGTCACTTTTCTTATTTTCAGATGTAAAGACAAGGAGAGGGAGAGGTTTTTGCCCTGAGGCTTTCACTGGGAACTAGCAGCTGCCCTGTGTGTGTTGCCAGACTAGGAAACTTGTGGTGCCTGTCCACGTGGAGAGTTTCCTGGACGAATTCCTTCTCGAGCCTATTTCGCTAGGTCCCGTTGGAGCTGCATATAGCTAATGATTTGGAAATTTTACTCCTTTGGACAATTCTTTTCCTGATGCACAGTTTGTCTCCAGGTTTTAGCAATCAATTGTGTGAATGTAATATCGCATCCATTGTAGAAAATGACTACATCAGTGTCTTGCTGTCTCTCTCTCTGTCTCTCTCTCTGTCTCTGTCTCTCTCTCTCTCTCTCTCTATATATATATATATATATATATAAACATGTAGAGGTCTGAAAAAATATTTTAGCTAGAGACCTGCACAGCTCTGGATTAGGGTAGTAATGCGGATACACCTGGCCTTCTGAGACACAGTCATGAGAGACATCTCAGAGAGCCATTCGTTTACCTCTTGTCACTCTACAAATCTCTCTCAGTACAAACTACAGCTGCCAAATCATCTACTTCCCTCTTGCTCTTTTTTTGCACCGAGTCCTATACCAAAACTGTAAATCAAAGAAGAAATAGACAGTGCAGATCCCTGCACACAGGACAGGCTGAGGTTGGACCAGGGAGATGAAAGATGCCAGCCTGCATTTGGCTGGAGCATCACTAAAACTACTTCCAATTTGGAGAGGCAAGGGCAGTTTTGGAGAGTGGGCTGCCGGCCAAGTGTTGCTTCTCAAAGTGGGCTAAGACCTAGATGTTCTAAGTGTAACCTTTCCTCACAAATATAAAATAACAACGCCACTTGTAAGAAGTATGCATGGGAATGGAGGGTTTGTCTTCAGTGCTCTGGCACTGAGTAACACAGGGCCAGAATTTCTGTCCTTTCCCGTCACGGTCATTCTGTCTCCCTGACTGTCTCTACGTGCCTTCTTCCCTGGACCCTTCGTGGAAGTCAGTGCATGCATTGTGACCTACGTCTTCCTGGTGTTGAAATTTTCCTTCCTTTGCCCTTTGGATTACTTAATCTCATGCATGTGGCGTAGAACAGAGTGGAACTGAGGAGACAGCGATCCTGCTGCAGGTAACAGGCATATGTCCATCTCGAATTCCAGCTGTCCAGGCCCTCTGTGCTTGACTCCCATTCTCCAGGTCCCTGGGGCTGACACTCAGCCTATATGCAGCCTCCTCGATTTCCTGCACAGCATCCTTGTCCTTATTCCATGAGAGCCCAGGTCAAGAGAAGTGAAAATCTACCACCCTGACACACACATTGTGCTTTCCCTCTATTTGGCCGAATGTAAAGGATCTGTGGTTCTGATGGCCACACCACTGTCCAGATTTTCCACGCAAAATGGAAGCTTCCAGGGTTCAGAAAGGGTGTTTTGACAGCTGTGAAATGTCTTTTCCAAGTGCCTCCTGGGGTTTCAAATCCTTTTGAAATCTGAAGTTCGTTCTTGTATTTATGGAATATTCTCAACTCTGGCCCAATTGCCCTAGCAAGTAGGAGCACAGATATCCCGGGGTCAGGAGGTCTGCCAGCCTGCAAGCTCCTGTAGGGATTCCTGAGTATGTCCTCTGGCCCCAAGTGGTAACAGATGATTCCAATTGCCTTTATTAGCAGCAGCCAGGCACTCAGGTGAGGGGCGGGGCTGCAATCTCCACTGGAAGCACCTAATTTAGCCAATGGAGGCATCCATCTTCTTTTTAACTCTCCATTGGTGATCTCTGAGCACACACAGACACAGACAGACAGACAGACACACACACACATTACTGTCAGGTCTGATACTACAGCATATGGTAAATACTGGGGCTGTCTGGGTGTGTGGGCATGAGAGCTGCTGCTTTACAATCTCTACAAGCTAGCTTTGAACCTGTCATCAATGAACACAGTGTGGGAGGTTTTTTGAATTCTCATCTCTTTCCAGCAGAAGTGGCTGGTGGGCGTGCATTCCAGAGTATGCCCAATGAGCTTGCTTCAGGGCCGTGTTGGCGCTGCTCAAGGTTGCTGGCCAATAACTGACTAGGGGCCTTGACACTCCTGGGCGTGTCCTAGCACACTGGCCAACGATATTGATGGCAGGGATTCTGGGCGTGGCCTACGCATCTGGCTTTTCAGAGCATGGCTGGTGCACTGTCTCCAGGCCTTCTGAAGTAAGCCTGACAATGGGAGCTCAGAGCTGGCTTTAAAAGGCTGGGCGTGCTTCCAGGAAGTGCGAAGCAGGGTTCACCCAGGGCCCTGCCTTGCACAAGCTGTCCAGTGTGCATGTGTATAATTCAGTTTGTGCCTTTGCCTCTTTGGATGTGTGTGTATAACTGTGAGTGTGTGTTGTTGTGTCTTTTTGTGTGTGTGTGAGGGAGGGAGAGACAGAGAGAACAACAGAATCACTGTGATACAGGTGATTTTGTGCAAAACACTTGGCACATTCTGATTTACAGCTCAATATTGACACCATTGTAGCTCTCCTTGGCCCTTGGTCACTTTTCCTATTTTCTGATGTAATGACACTAAAGAAGGAGAGGTTTTTGTGCTAAGGCTTGCTCTGGGAAGTAGGAGCTGCCCTGTGTGTGTTGCCAGATTAGGAATCTTATGGTGCCTGTCCATGTGTAGAGTCTCCTGGATGAGTTCCTTCTGGAGCCTTTTTCGCTAGGTCCCGTTGGAGCTGCATATAGCTAATGATTTGGAGATTTTACTCCTTTGGACAATTCTTTTTCTGATGCACAGTTTCTCTCCAGGTTTTAGCAATCAATTGTCTGAATGTCATATCGCATCCATTGTAGAAAATGACTACATCAGTGTCTTGCTCTCTCTCTCTCTCTCTCTCTCTCTCTGTATATATATATATATATATATATATAACATGTAGAGGTCTGAAAATATATTTTAGCTAGAGACCTGCACAGCTCTGGAGTAGGGTAGTAATGCGGTTACACCTGGTTATTCTGAGCCACAGTCATGAGAGACATCTCACAGAGCCATTCGTTTACCTCTTGTCACTCTACAAATCTCTCTCACCACAAACTACAGCTGCCAAATCATCTACTGCCCTCTTGCTCTTTTTGTCCAAGGAGTCCTATTCCAAAACTGTAAATCAAAGAAGAAATAGACATAGTGCGTGTCACTGCACACAGGACAGGCTGAGGCTGGACCAGGGGGATGGAATACGCCAGCCTGCATTTGGCTGGAGCATCACTAAACTACTTCCAATTTGGAGAGGCAAGGGCACTTTTGGAGAGTGGGCTGCAGTCCAAGTGTTGCTTCTCAGTGTGGGCTAAGACCTAGATGTTCTAAGTGTAACCTTTCCGCACAAAAATAAAATAACAATGCCACTTGTAAGAAGTAATCATGGGCATGGAGGGTTTGTCTTCAGTGCTCTGGCACTGATCAATACAGCGCCAGAATTTTTGTCCATTTCAGTCACTGTCATTCTGTCTCTCTGACTGTCTCTGTGTGCCTTCTTCCCTGGACCATTCGTGGAATTCAGTGCATGCTTTGTGAAATCAGTCTTCCTGGTGTTGAAATTTTCCTTTCATTGCACATTAAATTACTTAGTCTCGTGCATATGGCATAGTACAGAGGGGAACTGAGGAGACAGCGTTCCTGCTGCAGGTAACAGGCATATGAATTTCTCCAGCTGCAGCTGTCCAGGCCATCTGTGCTTGACTCTCATTCTCCAAGGCCCTGTGGCTGACACTGAGCCTAAATGAAGCCCTCCTCAATTTCCTGCACCACATCCTTGTCCTTATTCCATGAGAGCCCAGTTCAAGAGAAGTGAAACTCTACCACCCTGGCACACACATTGTGCTTTCCCTCTATTGGACCAATTGAAAAGGATCTGTGGTACTGATGGCCACACCAGTGTCCATAGTTTCCACGCAAAACGGAAGCTTCCAGGGTTCAGAAAGGGGGTGTTTAGATGGCAGTGAAATGTATTTTCCAAGTGCCTCTTGGGGTTTCAAATCCTTTTGAAACCTGAAGTTCGTTTTTATATCTAGGGAATATTCTCACCTCTGGCCCATAGGCCCTCCCAACTAGGAGCAAAGCTATCCCGGGGTCAGGAGGTCTGCCAGCCTGCTAGCTACTGCAGGGATTCCAGAGTATGTCCTTAGGCCTCAAGTGGCAAGAGGTGTTTCCAATTGACTTTATTAGCAGCAGCCAGGCCCTCAGGTGAGGGGCGGGGTGGTGATCTCCTATGGAAGCTCCTAATTCAGCCAAAGAAGGCATCCATCTTAATTTTCTCTCCATAGCAAGGGCCCAGGGAGTTTGTGCTTCCTGCAAGCAGAGCGACTTTGTATGTGACACTCATGAATGCCTACTTCTGGAATCTCTCTGAGTGTGATATGTGGCCACCAGGACACCATGATCATGGATTGTGAGGCCACAGGAGCAATTGCCTTAGCCAGGCCCAAAGGGAAGGTGTGAGGGGCCAGGTTCATCCACTATTGTTTGGTCAAACACAGTTCCCATCTATGTTGAAACACAGCTCTTTCTGGGTTCATTCTGGGCTTGTAATCTGCTGCACTGAGCAGTGGACTGAGAATCTAGAGGCTGAGTAGGCAGCCAAATGTGACTGGACAGACTCCTGCCCTTGAATTCTGAGGGGTGCCCCAGCTTACCCTATTGGCAGTGTTTGGATGATAGTGAGGCATGAGATTGAATCGGGAACTCAGGAGAGGGAGACATGAGAGTCCCTTTGAATGTGCATTCTTGCTTAGCCAGAATCTGGGCTAGATGGCTTGCCCTGACCAGCTAGGTTCTCTCTACATAAGTTGCAGGTGAGGCTGGCTAACTTCCTACCCATGCTCTGAGACTACGATAGGTGAGCTCTGAGCACACACAGACACAGACAGACAGACAGACAGACACACACACACACACACATTACTGTCAGGTCTGGTATTACAGCATATGTTGAAGGCTGGGGCTGTCTGGGGTCTGTGGGCATGAGAGCTGCTGCCTTACAATCTCTACAAGCCAGCTTTGAACCTGTCATCAATGAACACAGTGTAGGCAGTTTTTGAATTCTCATCTCTTTCCAGCAGATTTGGCTGGTGGGCGCGCCTTTCAAAGGCTGCCTAATGAGCATGCTGCAGCCCGTGTGGGTGGTGCTCAAGGTTGCTGGCCAATCACTGACTAGCGCCTTGACATTCCTGGGAGTTTCATAGAACACTGGTTAATGATATTGCTGGCAGGGGTTCTGGGCTTGGCATAGGCCTCTGGCATATCAGAGCCTGGCTGGTGCCCTGTCTGCAGACCTTCTGAAGTAAGCCCAACAATGGGAGCTAGAGATGGCCTTAAAAGGCTGGGCGTGCTTGCAGGAAGGGCCCTGCCTTGCAGAAACTGTCCAAGTGCATGTGTATAACGCCGTTTGTGCCTGTCCCTCTGTGGATGTGTGTGTGTGTGTAACTGTGAGAGTATGTGTTTGTGTGTGTGTGTGTGAGGGAGGGAGAGACAGAGAGAACAACAGAATCACTGTGGCACAGGTGATATTATGCAAAAAACTTGGCAAATTCTGATTTACAGCTCAATATTGGAACCATTGTAGCTCTCCTTGACCCTTGGACACTTTTATTCATTTCAGATGTAAAGACACTGAAAAGGGATAGGTTTATGCCCTGAGGCTTGCACTGGGAACTAGCAGCTGCCCTGTGTGTGTTGTCAGACTAGGAAAATTGTGGTGCCTGTCCATGTGGAGAGTGTCCTGGATGAGTTCCTTCTCGAGCCTTTTTCGCAAGGTCCCTTGGAGCTGCATATAGCTAATGATTTGGAGATTTTACTCCTTTGGACAATTCTTTTTCTGATGCACAGTTTCTCTCCAGGTTTTAGCAATCAATTGTCTAAATGTCATATCGCATCCATTGTAGAAAATGACTACATCAGTGTCTTGCTCTCTCTCTCTCTCTCTACATATATATATATATATATATATATATATATATATATATATATATAACATGTAGAGGTCTGAAAATATATTTTAGCTAGTGACGTGCACAGCTCTGGATTCGGGTAGTAATGCAGATACACCTGGCCCATCTGAGCCATAATCATGAGAGACATCTCACAGAGCCATTCTTTTACCTCTTGTCCCTCTACAAATCTCTCTCAGCACAAACTACAGCTGCCAAATCATCTACTTCACTCTTGCTCTTTTTTTCCACCGAGTCCTATCAAAAAACTGTAAATCAAAGAAGAAATAGACATAGCGAAGTTCCCTGAACACAGGACAGGCTGAGGCTGGACCAGGGAGATGAAATACGCCAGCCTGCATTTGGCTGGAGTATCACTAAACTACTTCCATTTTGGAGAGGCAAGGGGAGTTTTGGAGAGTGGGCTGAAGGCCACTTGTTTCTTATCAGAGGGGGCTAAGACCTAGATGTTCTAAGTGTAACCTTTCCTCACAAACATAAAATAACAATGCCACTTGTAGAAGTATGCATGGGCATGGAGGGTTTGTCTTCAGTGCTCCGGCACTGATCAACACAGGGCCAGAATTTCTGTCCTTTCCGTCACTGTCATTCTGTCTCTCTGACTGTCTCTACGTGCCTTCTTCCCTGGACTATTCGTGGAAGTCAGTGCATGCATCGTGAACTCGGTCTTCCTGGTGTTGAAATTTTCCTTTTTTTGCCCTTTGGAATACTTAGTCTCATGCATATGGCGTAGAACAGAGTGGAACTGAGGAGACAGCGTTCCTACTGCAGGTAACAGGCATATGTCCATCTCCAGCTGCAGATGTCCAGGCCCTCTGTGCTTGACACCCATTCTCCAAGGCCCTGTGGCTGACACTCAGCCTAAATGCAGCCTCCTCAATTTCCTGCACAGCATCCCTGTCCTTAATCCATGAGAGCCCAGGTCAAGAGAAGTGAAACTCTACCACCCTGGCACACACATTGTGCTTTCCCTCTATTGGGCCGAATGTAAAGTATCTGTGGTACTGATGGCCACACCAGTGTCCGGATTTTCCACGCAAAATGGAAGCTTCCAGCGTTCAGAAAGAGGGTGTTTAGATGGCTGTGAAATGTCTTTTCCAAGTGCCTCCTGGGGTTTCAAATCCTTTGAAACCTGAAGTTCGTTCTTGTATCTAGGGAATATTCTCACCTCTGGCACATAGGCCCTCCCAAGTAGGAGCACAGCTATACCGGGGTCAGGAGGTCTGCCATCCTGCTAGCACCTGGAGGGATTCTAGAGTATGTCCTCAGGCCCCAAGTGGTAACAGGTGTTTCCAATTGCCTTTATTAGCAGCATCCAGGCCCTCAGGTGAGGTCCGGGGCTGTGATCTCCACTGGAAGCTCCTGATTCAGCCAATGGAGGAATCCATCTTCCTTTTGTCTCTCCATAGCAAGGGCCCAGGGAGTTTGTGCTTCCTGCAAGCAGAGCGACTTTGTATGTGACTCATGCATGACTACTTCTGGGAATCTCTCTGAGTGTGATGTGTGGACACCAGGACACCATGATCAGGGATTGTGAGGCCACAGGAGCAACTGACTTAGCGTGACCCAAAGGATAGGTGTGAGGGGTGAGGGGCCGGGTTCATCAACTATTGTTTGGTCAAACACAGTTCCCATATATGTTGAAACACAGCTATTTCTGTGTTTTTTCTTGGCTTGTAATCTGCTGCCCTGATCCGTAGACTGAGAGTCTGGAGGCTGAGTAGGCAGCCAAACGTGACTGGACAGGCTCATGCCCCTGAATTCTGAGGAGTGCCCCAGCTTACCCCGTTGGCAGTTTTTGGATGATAGTGTGGCATTGGATTGAATCGGGAACTCAGGAGAGGGAGACATGAGAGTACCTTTGCATATGCATTCTTGCTTAGCCAGAATCTGGGTTAGCTGGCTTGCCCTGAACAGCTAGGTTCTCTGTATATAAGTTGCAGGTGAGGCTGGCTACCTTGACACCCATGTTCTGAGAATACTATAGGTGAGCTCTGAGCGCACACATACTCAGACATACATACAGACAGACACACACACACACATTACTGTCAGGTCTGTAAGTACATCATATGGTGAACGCTGGGGCTGTCTGGTGTCTGTGGGCATGAGAGCTGCTGCCTTACAAGCCACGTTTGAACCTGCCATCAATAAACACAGTGTAGGGGGTTTTTGTCTGCTGGTCTCTTTCCAACTCATCTATTTCTCTTGTCGCCTTCTCTGTGTCTAACTCTCACATGCTCTCACACACTCTGTCTTCACTGATTATATACTTATTTTACTGACAGGCCCAGATTTACAAAGAGAGTTACCAGAGCACTGCTAAGCTCTGGCTTGTTTTGTTGGTGATATCACCTAGGCTACTGGAGCCACAGCTTTGTAAGTCTCTCTGACACAAGCCTTATTCTGTCTCCTTATTTCCATGGCAGTATATCTCAGACGTTATAATAAACATATATATATATATATATAATTTATAGAATTGTCGACCTATGTAATTGATCTTTATCAGAATTAATACATTTATAACAGCTTCCTTTTTCATTAATAATTGTCCATCTAGTTGGAGCAAGTTTCAATACAATTATAAATAATAGAACCTTCCAGTAGCATTTCTAATAGCATTTCTATCTGCATCCTTATTGTAATTATCATAGTACAGAACTTGCCTCCTTTCTCTAGTGTCAGCTTCAGTACATATGAGTTTCTTTTCATTCTCCTGAAATCTTAATTTCCCTGGACTCTGAAGTGTCTCGGAATTTTTGAAGCAGCCCTCTGTTTCTCAGCAGTTGGTTTATATTTTCTGCTGTAATCAGGTCTTCTTGTGCTTTTTGTTTTTATTTTTCATTTTTTTCAAATCCTCCTAGATCATCCCCATTTATTTGCATATTTATTTATTTCGTCCTATATTACATGAGAGGTCATTTCTTCTGCTTGATAGATTTTTCTTTTATAATTGAAGGGAATTTTACACTCACAATACATTTCGTGTGGTAAATACTACACAAATATGGTGAAGGCTGGGGTGGTCTGGGGTCTGTGGACGTGAGACTGCTGCCCAACAATCTCGACAACCCAGGTTTGAACCTCTCATGTATGAACACAGTGTGGGAGGTTTTTGACTTCTGGTCTCTTTCCCACTCTTCTATTTCTCTTCTTGCCTTCTCTGTCTCTGACTCTCACTCACTCTGTCTGCACTCATTAATATTTTACTTATATACTTATTTTTACTGACAGGCCCTGATATACAAAGAGAGTCACCAGGGCACTGCTGAGCTCTGGCTTGTTTTGTTGGTGATTTCACCTAGATTTCTGTAGCATCAGATTTGTAAGTCTCTCTGGCACAAGCCATACTATGTCTCCTCATAGCCATGCCAGTAACCCTCAGAGTGTATAATAAAGAAACACTTACATATATGTACATATATATATATATATATACATATCAGTCATTTTTAGAATTGTTGACCTTTTTATTTGATCTTAATGAAGAATTACCACATTGATAACAACCTCCTTATTCATAAATAATTGGTCACATAATTAGAGCAGGATTCACTACAATTATAAATTATAAACCTTCAAGGAGCAGTGTAACCTATCCTCACAAACATAAAATAACAATGCCATTTGTAAAAAGTATGCATGGGCATGGAGGGTTTGTCTTCAGTGCTATGGCACTGATAAACACAGGGCCAGAATTTCTGTCCTTTTCAGTCACTGTCATTCTGTCTCTCTGACTGTCTCTATGTGCTTTCTTCCCTGGGCCCTTACTGGAAGCAGTGCATGCATCGTGAACTCGGTCTTCCTGGTGTTGAAATTTTAGTTTCTTTGCTCTTTGGATTATTTAGTCTTGTGCATATGGCATAGTACAGAGGGGAAATGAGGAGACAGCATTCTTGCTGCAGGTAACAGGCATATGTCCATCTGCAGCTGCAGCTGTCCAGGCCCTCTGTGAAAGACTACCATTCTCTAGGGCCCTGAGGCTGACACTCCTCAATTTCCTGCACCACATCCTTGTCCTTATTCCATGAGAGCCCAGGTAATGAGAAGTGAAACTATACCACCCTGGCACAATCGTTGTGCTTTCCCTCTATTGGGCCGAATGTAAAGGATCTGTGGTACTGATGGCCACACCAATGTCCAGATTTTCCATGCAAAACGGAAGCTTCCAGCGTTCAGAAAGAGGGTGTTTTGATGCCTGTGAAATGTCCTTTCCAAGTGCCTCCTGGGGTTTCAAATCCTTTTGAAACCTGAAGTTCTTTCTTGTATCTAGGGAATATTCTCACCTCTGGCCCAAAAGCACTCCCAACTAGGAGCACAGCTATCCCAGGGTCAGGAGGTCTCCCAGCCTCCTAGCTCCTGGAGGGATTCCTGAGTATGTCCTCAGGCCCCAAGTGGTAACAGGTGTTTCCAATTGCCTTTACTAGCAGCAGCCAGGCCCTAAGGTGAGGGGCAGGGCTGTTATCTCCACTGGAATCTCCTAATTCAGCCAATGGAGGCATCCATCTTCCTTTTATTCCTCCATAGCTAGAGCCCGGGGACTTTGTGCTTCCGGCAAGCAGAGCGACTTTGTATGGGACACTCATGCATGTCTACTTCTGAGAATCTCTCTGAGTGTGATGTGTGGACACCAGGACACCATGATCAGGAATGTGAGGCAGCAGGAGCAATTGCCTTAGCCAGACCCAAAGGGTAGGTGTAAGGGTCCGGGTTCATCCACTATTGTTTGGTCAAACACAGTTCCCATCTATGTTGAAACACAGCTCTTTCTGGGTACTTTCTGTGCTTGTAATCTGCTGCTCTGAGCAGTGGACTGAGACCCTGGAGGCTGCGTAGGCAGCCAAACTTGACTGGACAGGCTCATGCCCCTGAATTCTGAGGGCTGCCCCAGCTTCTCCCGGATGATAGATAGTGAGGCATGGGATTGAATAGGGAACTCAGGAGATTTAGACATGAGAGTCCCTTTGCATATGCATTCTTGCTTAGCCTGAATCTGGGCTAGCTTGCTTGCCCTGAACACATAGGTTCTCTGTACATAAGTTGCAGGTGAGGCTGGCTACCTTGACACCCATGCTCTGAGACTACTACAGGTGAGCTCTGAGAACACACAAACACACAGTCAGACAGTCAGACAGACACACACACACACAGTACTGTCAGGTCTGGTAGTACAGCATATGGTGAAGGCTGGGGCTGCCTGGGGTCTCTGGGCATGAGAGCTGCTGCCTTACAATCTCTACAAGCCAGGTTTGAACCTGTCATCAATGAACACAGTGTAGGAGGTTTTTTAATTCTGAGACACTGAAGATGGAGAGGTTTTTGCCCTGAGGCTTGCACTGGGAAGTAGCAGCTCCCCTGTTTGTGTTGCCAGACTAGGAAACTTGTGCTGCCTGTCCATGTGGAGTGTCTCCTGGATGAGTTTCTTCTAGAGTCTTTTTCGATCGTTCCGATGGAGCTGCATATAGCTAATGATTTGGAGATATAACTCCTTTGGACAATTCTTTTCCTGATGCACAGTTTCTCTCATATATAGTGATGGCCACACCAGTGTCCAGATATTCCATGCAAAACGGAAGCTTCCAGGGTTCTGAAAGAGTGTGTTCTCATGGCTGTGAAAAGTCTTTTCCAAGTGTATCATAGGGTTTCAAACCCTTTTGAAATATGAGGTTCTTTCTTTTATTGTCAGCTCTGGCCAGAAGGCCCTCCCAACTCGGAGCACAGCTATCCTGGGTCAGGAGGTCTGCCAGCCTGCTAGCTCCTGGAGGGATTTCTGAGTATGTCCTCAGGACCCAAGTGGTAACAGGTGTTTCCAATTGCCTTTATTAGCAGCAGCCATGCACTCAGTAGAGGGGCGGGGCTGTGATCTCTACTGGAAACTCCTAATTCATCCCATGGAGACATCCACCTCCCTTTTGTCTCTCCATAGCAAGGGCACTGGGAGTTTGTGCTTCCTGCAAGCAGAGAGACTTTGTATGGGACACTCATGGATGCCTACTTCTTGGAATCTCTCTGAGTGTGATGTGTGGACACCAGGACACCATGATCAGGGATTGTGAGGCAACAGGAGCAATTGCCTTAGCCGGACCCAAAGGGTAGGTGTAAGGGGTTGGGTTCATCCACTATTGTTTGGTCAAACACAGTTCCCATCTATGTTGGAACTCTTTCTGGGTTATTTCTGGGCTTCTAATCTGCTGGCCTGAGAGGTGGACTGGGAGGTTGGAGGCTGAGTATGAAGCCAAACGTGACTGGAAAATGTCCTGCCCCTGAATTCTGAGGGGTGCCCCAGCTTCCCCCATTGGGAGTGTTTGGATGATAGTGAGGCATGAGATTGAATCAGGAACTCAGGAGAGCGAGACATGAGAGTCCCTTTGCATATGCATTCTTGCTGAGCCAGAATCTGGGCTAGCTGGATTTTCCTAACCAGCTAGTTTCTCTGTACATAAGTTGCAGGTGAGGCTGGCTACCTTACCACCCATGCTCTGTGACTACTATAGGTGAATTCTGAGCACACACAGACACACAGTGACAGACAGACAGACACACACATTACTGTCAGGTCTGGTAGTACAGCATATGGTGAAGGCTGGGGCTGTCTGGGTCTGTGGGCATGAGAGCTGCTGCCTTACAATCTCTACAAGCCAGCTTTGAACCTGTCATCAATGAACACCATGTAGGAGGTTTTTGAATTCTGGTCTCTTTCAACTCATCTATTTCTCTTCTCGCCTTCTCTGTCTCTATCTCTCACATGCTCTCACACACTCTGTCTTCACTCATTAATATTTTACTTATATACTTATTTTACTGAAAGGCCCAGATATAAAAAGAGAGTTACCAGAGCACTGCTGAGCTCTGGCTTGTTGTGTTGGCGAATTCACCTAGGATACTAGAGCCTCAGTTTGTAAGTCTTTCTGACACAAGCCATATTCTGTCTCCTCTTTTCCATGGCAGTATCACTCAGAGTTTATAATAAAGTGATTTTTTGCAAAACACTTGGTACATTCTGATTTACAGCTCAATATTGACACCATTGTAGCTCTTTTTGGCCCTGGTCACTTTGCTTCTTTTCAGATGTAAAAACACTGAAGAGGGAGTGGTTTTTGCCTTGAGGCTTGCAATTGGAACTACCAGATGCACTGTGTCTGTTGCCAGACTAGGAAACTTGTGGTCCCTGTCCATGTGGAGAGTCTCCTTGATGAGTTCCTTCTAAAGCCCTTTTCGCTCTGTCCCTTTGGAGCTGCATATAGCTAATGATTTTGAGAGTTTACTCCGTAGTACAATTCTTTTCCTGATGCAAAGGTTCTCTCCAGGTTTTAGCAATCAATTGTCTGAATGTCATATTGAATCCATTTTAGAAAATGACTACATCAGTCTCTCTCTCTCTCTCTCTCTCTCTCTCTCTCTCTCTATATATATATATATATATATATATATATATGTAACATGTAGAGTTCTGAAAATATTTTTTAGCTAGAGACCTGCACAGCTCTGGATTAGGGGAAGAATGCAGATACAGAAGGCCCTTCTGAGCCACAGTCATGAGACACATCTCACAGAGGCATTCATATACCTCTTATCACTCTACAAATCTCTCTCAGCACAAACTACCGCTGCCAAATCATCTACTTCCCTCTTGCTCTTTTTGTCCACCGAGTCCTATCCCTAAACTGTAAATCAAAGAAGAAATAGATATAGTGTAGTTCCCTGCACACAGGACAGTCTGAGGCTGGATCAGGGAGTGCAATATGCCAGCCTGCATATTGGATGGAGCATCACTAAGAATACTTACAAATTGGAGAGGCGAGGGCAATTTTGGAGAATGGGCTGCAGGCCAAGTGTTGCTTCTCAGAGTGGGCTAAGACCTAGATGTTCTAAGTGTAACCTTTCCTCACAAACAAAAAATAACAATGCCACTTGCAAGAAGTATGTGTAGGCATGGAGGGTTTGTCTTCAGTGCTCTGGCTGTGATCAACACAGGGCCAGAATTTCAGTCATTTTCTGCCACTGTCATTCTGTCTGTCTGACTGTCTCTACATTCCTTCTTCACTGGGCCCTTATGGAAGTCAGTGCATGAATCGTGAACTTGGACTTCCCGGTGTTGAAATTTTTCTTTCTTTGCCCTTTGGATTATTCAGTCTCCTGCATATGGCGTAGTATATTGGGGAACTGAGGAGACAGCGATCCTGCTGCAGGTAACAGGCATATGTCCATCTCTGGCTGCATCTGTCCAGGCCCTCTATGTTTGACTCCGATTCTCCAGGGCCCTGCAGCTGACACTTACCTAAATGCAGCCCTCCAAAATTTCCTGCACCGCATCCTTGGACTTATTCCATGAGAGCCCAGGTCAAGAGAAGTGAAACTCTATCCCCCTGGCACACACATTGTGCTTTCCCTCTATTGGGCCGAATGTAAAGTATCTGTGGTACTGATGACCACACCAGTCTCCAGATTTTCCACACAAAACGGAAGCTTCCAGGGTTCAGAAATAGGGTGTTTTGATGGCTGTGAAAATTCTTTTCCATGGGCCTCATGGGGTTTAAAATCCATTTGAAACCTGAATTTCTTTCTTGTTTCTAGGGAATGTTTTCACCTCTGGCCAGAAGGCCCTCCCTTCTCGGAGCACTGCTATCCTGGGTCAGGAGGTCTGCCAGACTGCTAGCTCCTGGAGGGATTCCTGAGTATGTCCTCCTGCCCCAAGTGGTAATAGGTGTTTCCAATTGCCTTTATTAGCAGCAGCCAGGCCTTCAGGTGAGGGCTGGGGCTGTGTCTCCACTGGAAACTCCTAATTCAGCCAATGGAGGCATCCATCTTCATTTTGTTTCTCCATAGCAATGGCCAGGGGAGTTTGTGCTTCCTGCAGGCAGAGCGACTTTGTATGGGACACTCATGGATGCCTACTTCTGAATCTTTCTGAGTGTGATGTGTGGACACCAGTAGACCATGATCAGGGATTGTGAGGCCACAGGAGCAATTGCCTTAGCAGGTCACAAAGGGGAGGTGTAAGGGGCCGGGTTCATCCACTAATGTTTGGTCAAACACAGTTCCCATTTATGTTGAAACACCGCCCTTTCTTGGTTCTTTCTGGGCTTGTAATCTGCTTCCACTGAGAAGTGGACTGGGAGCCTGGAGGCTGAGTATGCAGCCAAACGTGACTGGACAGGGTCCTGCCCCTGAATACTGAGGGGTGCCCCAGCTTCCCCGGTTGGCAGTGTTTGGATGATAGTGAGGCAGTAAATAATAAAGAAAATGGAAAGTCAAAAAAGAAAAAGGAAAATGAAATATTCCACTACTTCAAAGGGGCTACTCAGGACAATGCTTTCTTTGTTAAGATCTTCACAGCATACCATATGCAAAAAGGCAAAGACACCATGTATTTTTAAGCCAGTTTTTATATTTATTTATTTATTTAGGTTGTTATTCATTTTCGTTATTGATGAATTCATGTTTTCCATTTGACATAGACTAGGGCTCTGACACCAGCAGTCTCAAGTACCCCTAGATGTTACTCTGCCTCTACAGAACGAATCCATTGACCTGTACATCCATCCATCCACCCATCCAGCTATCCATTCATCCATCTGCCCATCCTTCCGTCCATCCATCCATCCATCCACCAGTCAACCAAGCTAAGTACGAAAGGAGAACTCTCGTTGAATGGTGAAGACAAACAACGATGCATAGGTAGGTTGCAAAGGGGCCAGTTTGGCTGAATAGGGCAGAGGGGCTGAACCAGGGAATGTGTTGGGGGGTGTGGGTGTGGGTGGGGAGAGCCGGAGACCCTGTGAGCTGGGTCATGTCAGGGGCAGAGAGGGGGTGGAAGGGGTTGCGAACAGCTATCACTGGAGAACCATCACAAGTGCTGGAGCTGGTGAGCAGGGCACCCGGAAGAGAGGACAGACAAAGGAGAGAAGAAAAGTGCAGAGGAGAGGAGAGTGGAGAGGATGGTGAGGACAGGAGAGGACAGGAGTGGAGGGTACCTGAGAAACCTACCTGGACAAAGGCAACATATAGACATCCAGGAAGGCCGGCAGGCATGCAGGCAGCTCTGGCCTGGGCTCCCTGGATCCCGGGCACACCTCCACCTGTCTTCTCTTGGCTGCCAGCCCTGAGGTCCCTCGTCGGTCAGCACTGTCTTCCCATCCTTCCGTCCCCCTGTGCCAGGGCCCAAGCGTCTGGGCGCTGCTGACTGACCTAGTGGCAGGGCAGTTGGGCTGCCCAGTGCCAGTGTGGCCAGCACAGAATGCCAGGGGTTAGGACATCACAGAGTGCTCCTGTGGTTGCTAGGACATGGGGACCCCGCCCATCCAGTTGACCAGCAGCCATGACCCCCACCCTGAACTTGACCTTAGGGCTGGTGGCCAGCCACCAGAGCTAGAGCCCCAGGCCAAAGCAGGTGCAGGTCGGCAGGGCCAAGATGCTATGGGAAGATTGGTGTGTGTCTGGGCAAGGGGCTGGCATCTGACAGCCCAGGGATGGGGACCAAGTTCCGCCAGGCACCTGTCCCACCATGTGCACTGACACACAGTTTTGCTGACTGACTGAGAGTCCCTGACCCTGAGATACCCACTCCAGGTCCCTGGGTTCCCTGAGCTGCCCCTGAGGGTTGGTGGGTGCCTGCCTGGACACATGCCTTCATAATGGAGGCCTCTATTAATCCCGTTGCCTACTGACAGCAGCCCTCCTGCCCCTCCACCTCCTCCTCCTCTTCTTCCTCCTCCTCTTCTCCTCCTCCTCCTCCTCCTCCTCCTCCTCCACCTCATCCTCTTCTTCCTCATCCTCAGAGGTAATCACTCAGGGCCATTGGCCTAGGCAAGCCAGGGCTGCTGCTCTGGATGCTGTATCTTCTATCCAGTGGGTGGGTGCAGGAATCTGTTCCTGTCAGTCCCTGATTCCTGGGACCTTCCATGCCTCCAGCTCCCCCCACTCTCTAGTCCAGACCCCTCCTCAAGGATGCCCCCTTTCCCCTTGCCCTCTGTCTCCCAGATCCCCAACTAACATCTACTTTGTGCCTTCCTGCGCTACTTTACTGCCACCCTGCTTCTGCCATTCAGCCCTGGGGGCCCAGGGCCAGCCCAGCTGCCTTCTCTCCATCCATCAGGGGGACCTGCCATAACCCCCTGTCACCACACACACACAGCCCTGCACACACTCACGGGCTCCCCTGACTGCAGCCTGCCTCTCAAACAGTCTCTTTCTGCCCCCTATCCCCCTTACAGTGTATCCCACGGCCCTCCACAGACACTTGGGCTTGAGCAGCACAGACATGCAACCAGCTCCCCTCGCCCCCACTCCATTTGATCCAAGGTTGTCAAGAGTCTTTTTTCATGCTGTAGTGGAGGGAGTTGAGATATTCCAATGTCCTGGGGAGCAAGAACTGCAAACAGTCCATATACAATGTAACATTTGGGTCTCAGGCCGCCCAATCCCTAGTGTGCTGTGCAGACCTATGACTGGCAAAAACACCCCATCTGAGCGTGAGATCTGGCTGGGCTAGTGGCTCTTACTGTGGACTAGGAGACAGAGAGACCGAGTTTTCAGGTTGAAAACCTATACTTCCCAGAAGATGGTCATTCGCTATGGTTAAAAAAAAAAAGCTTTTTATTTATTTATTCCCCCTGCCTGGATAACCTATCTGCTGCCTGTTTCTCAGTGAAAAAAGGGAAAAACCTTTTTTGGAGGGAAAAGGACCAAAATGCAGGTAGGTGGACTCCATGGAGGGTGGATGGTGAGTTGCTCCTGCACTGGTACTAGATCCCCAGCTGCTGTTCCAGGTGCTCTGTGATACCAGACTTCTCTGTGTGTCGTGTCATGACACTGTCTCCAGGACTGATCCTCAAGATAATGAGGATTCAAAACGAGGAAGGTCATATTGCCTTAAAAAGTAAATCCAGGGAGGTTTGGCAGTATGTCAGAGGGTTAAGGGCTTGTGGCACTCAAGAAAAGAGGGGACAGGTGGAAGGGTCTGGGGTGTCTCACCCGGACCCCCACCTGCAGGGGATTCGCTTTACAGGGGATGAAGCAGGTCTTTAGGGGCTCTATGTTTCTCTCCCACTCTGTATTTCCCCTGCTCTCTCCTTTTCTCTCTGTCCGATGCAAGTGTCAGTAAGAACAACAACAGCAACAATAACCACCACAATGACCAAGCAACAACGGCAGCGAAAGGGGAACAAATGGAGTGCAGGAGCTGTGGATTATCAGTGGAGCAGGCACTGAGCTGTGGCAATAACCCCTTGAGGCAATCAATCAATCAATGAATAAGTAATACAGGTAACAGAGATGTATATGTCCCTGTGTGTTTCCACTGAGTTAATGTCAATGCACTTTTATTTATTTCTTCATTTATTTATTTATTACGTGGCCACGAGAATTTCTATTCCTTTCTAAAAACAGTGTCCCATCAAGCGTACCAGGTGGTGCCACACCCAGTTAAGCACTCATGTTACAATGCAGGGGGACTGGGCTTCAAGACCCTGGTCCCCACCTGCTGGGGGAAATCTTTACAAGTGGTGCAGAAGTGCTGCAGGTGTCTCTCTCTGTGTCTCAAACTTTCTATCCCTCCCTTCCCTCTCAATTCCTGTCTTTTTATTCCAATAAATAATCAAGAAAATGGAAAGTCAAAAAAGAAAAAGGAAAATGAAATATTCCACTACTTCAAAGGGGCTACTCAGGACAATGCTTTCCTTGTTAAGATCCTCACAGCATACCATATGCAGAAAGCAAAGAAGCCATGTATTTTTTAACCCAGTATTTATATTTATTTATTTATTTAGGTGGTTATTCATTTTTGTTATTGATGAATTCATGTCTTCCATTTGACATAGACTAGGGCTCTGACACCAATGGTCTCAAGTACCCCTAGATGGTACTCTGCCTCTACAAAACCAATCCATTGACCTGTACATCCATCCATCCACCCATCCAGCTATCCATCCAGCTATCTTTCTATCCACCCATGCATCCATCCATCCATCCATCCATCCACCAGTCAACCAAGCTAAGTACAAAAGGAGATCTCTCGTTGAATGGTGAAGACAAACAATGATGCATAGGTAGGTTGCAAACGGGCCAGTTCGGCTGAATAGGGCAGAGGGGCTGAAACAGGGAATGTGTTGTTGGGAGTGGGTGTGGGTGGGGTGAGCCAGAGACCCTGTGAGCTGGGTCACGTGTGGGGCAGGGAGGGGGTGGAAGGGGTTGCGAACAGCTGTCACTGGAGAACCATCACAATGCTGGAGCTGTTGAGCAGGGCACCCGTAAGAGAGGACAGACAAAGGAGAGAAGCACAGTGCAGAGGAGAGGAGAGGGGAGTGGATGGTGAGGACAGGAGAGGACAGGAGAGGACAAGAGTGGAGGGGACATGACAAACCTACCTGGACAAAGGCAGCATACAGACATCCAGGAAGGCAGGCAGGCATGCAGGAAGCTCTGGCCTGGGCTCCCTGGATCCCGGGCACACCTCCACCTGTCTTCTCTTGGCTGCCAGCCCTGAGTTCGCTCGTCGGTCAGCACTGTCTTCCCATCCTTCCGTCCCTCTGTGCCATGGCCCAGGCGTCTGGGCGCTGCTGGCTGACCTAGTGTCAGGGCAGTTAGGGTGCCCAGTGCCAGTGTGGGCAGCACAGAATGCCATGGGCTAGGACATCACAGAGGGCTCCTGTGGTTGCTAGACCACGGGGACCCCGCCCATCCAGTTGACCAGCAGCCACGACCCACTCCCTGAACTTGACCTGAGGGGTGGTGGCCAGCCACCAGAGCCAGAGCCCCAATCAAAGAAGGTGCAGTTCGGCCGGGCCAAGGGTCTTTGGGCAGATTGGTGTGTGTCTGGGCAAGGGGCTGGCATCTGACAGCCCAGGGCTGGGGACCAAGTTCCGCCAGGCCCCTGTCCCACCATGTGCACTGACACACAGTCTTGCTGACTGACTGACAGTCCTCGCTGCAGAGCCACCCACACCAGGTCCCTGGGTGCCCTGAGCTGCCCCTGAGGGTTGGTGGGTGCCTGCGTGGACACATGCCTCCGTAATGGAGGCCTCTATTAATCCTGTTGCCTACTGACAGCTGCCCTCCTACCCCTCCTCCTCCTCTTCCTCCTCCTCCGCCTCCTACTCCTCCTCCTCCACATCCTCCTCCTTTTCCCCATCCTCAGAGGGACTCACTCAGGGCCCTTGGCCTAGGCAAGCCAGGGTTGCTGCTCTGCCTGCAGCAGCTTCTATCCAGTGGGTGGGTGCAGGAATCTGTTCCTGTCAGTCCCTGGTTCCTGGGACCTTCCATGCCTCCAGCTCCCGCCACTCTCTATTCCAGACCCCTCCTCAAGGATGCCCCCTTTCCCCTTGCCCTCTGTCCCCCAGCTCCCCAACTGACATCTACTGTGTGCCTCCCTGCGCTACTTTACTGCCACCCTGCTTCTGACCTTCAGCCCTGGGGGCCCAGGGCCAGCCCAGCTGCCATCTCACCATCCAGCAGGGGGACCTGCCCTAACCCCCTGCCACCACACCCACACACACCCCTGCATACACTCACGGGCTCCCCTGACTGCAGCTGCCTCTCAAACAGTCTCCTTCTGCCCCCTAGCCCCCTTACAGCCTCTGCCTCGGCCCCCCACAGACACCTGGTCTTCAGCAGCGCAGACTTGCAACCAGCTCCCCTCACCACCACTCCATTTGCTCGAAGGTTGTCAACAGTCTTTTTTCATGCTGTAAGGGAGGGAGTTGAGACAGTCCAATGTCCTGGGGAGCAAGAACTGCAAACAGTCCATGTACAATGTTACATTTGGGTCTCCTGCAGCCCAATCCCTAGTGTGGTGTGCAGACCTTTGACTGGCAAAAACACCCCATCTGAGCGTGAGATCTGGCTGGGCTAGTGGCTCTTTCAGTGGACTAGAAGACAGACAGACAGAGTTTTCAGGTTCAAAACCTGTACTTCCTAGAAGATGGTCATTCGTTACTGTTCAAAAAAAAGAAAAAATAAAAGCTTTTTATTTATTTTTCCCCTGCCTGGGTAACCTGTCTGCTGCCTGTTTCTCAGTGAAAAAAGGGAAAAACCTTTTTTGGAGGGAAAAGGACCAAAATGCAGGTAGTTGGACTCCATGGAGGGTGGATGGGGAGTTGCTCCTACCCTGGTACTAGATCCCCAGCTGCTGTTCCAGGTGCTCTGTGATACCAGAGATCTCTGTGTGTCTTGTCATGACACTGTCTCCAGGACTGATCCTCAAGATAATGAGGATTAAAAACGAGGCAGGTCATATTGCCTTAAAAAGTAAATCCAGGGAGGTTTGGCAGTATGTCAGAGGGTTAAGGGCTTGTGGCACTCACGAAAAGAAGGGGACAGGTGGAAGGGTCTGGGGTGTCTCACCCAGACCCCCAACTGCAGGGGAGTCGCTTTACAGGGGGTGAAACAGGTCTTCAGGGGCTCTATGTTTCTCTCCCACTCTGTATTTACCCTACTCTCTCCTTTTCTCTCTGTCCTATGCAAGTGTCAGTAAGAACAACAACAGCAACAATAACCACTACAGTAACCAAGCAACAAGGGCAGTGAAAGGGTAACAAATGGAGTGAAGGAGCTGCGGATAATTCGTGGCGTAGGCACTGAGCTGTGGCAATAACCCCTTGAGGCAATCAATCAATCAATGAATAAATAATACAGGTAACAGAGATGTATATGTCCCTGTGTGTTTCCACTGAGTTAATGTCAATGCACTTTTATTTATTTCTTCATTTATTTATTTATTACCTTGCCACGAAAATTTCTATTCCTTGCTAAGAACAGTGTCCCATCAAGAGTATCAGGTGGTGCCACACCCAGTTAAGCACTCATGTTACAATGCAGGAGGACTGGGCTTCAAGATCCTGGTCCCCAACTGCCCGGGGAAATCTTTAAAAGTGGTGCAGAAGTGCTGCAGCTGTCTCTCTCTGTGTATCAAACTCTCTATCCCTCCCTTCCCTCTCAATTCCTGTCTTTTTATTCCACTAAATAATCAAGAAAATGGAAAGTCAAAAAAGAAAAAGGAAAATGAAATATTCCACTTCTTCAAAGGAGCTACTCAGGCCAATGCTTTCCTCCTTAAGATCCTCACAGCATACCATATGCAGAATGGCAAAGAAGCCATGTATTTTTTAACCCAGTTTTTATATTTATTTATTTATTTAGATGGTAATTCATTTTTGTTATTGATGATTTCATGTTTTCCAATTGATATAGACTAGGGCTCTGACACCAATGGTCTCAATTACTCCTAGATGGTACTCTGCCTCTACAAAACCAATCCATTGACCTGTCCATCCATCCATCCACCCATCCAGCTATCCATCCAGCTATCCATCCATCCATCCATCCACCTGTCAACCAAGCTAAGTACAAAAGGATATCTCTCGTTGAATGGTGAAGACAAACAATGATGCATAGGTAGGTTGCAAACGGGCCAGTTCGGCTGAATAGGGCAGAGGGGCTGAACCAGGGAATGTGTTGTGGGGGTGTGGGTGTAGCTGGGGTGAGCCGGAGACCCTGTGACCTGGGTCACGTCAGGGGCAGGGAGCGGGTGGAAGGGGTTGCAAACAGCTGTCACTAGATAACCATCGCAAGTGCTGGAGCTGTTGAGCAGGGCACCCGGAAGAGAGGACAGACGAAGGAGAGAAGCAAAGTACAGAGGAGAGGAGAGGGGAGTGGATGGTGAGGACAGGAGAGGACAGGAGTGGAGGGGACCTGAGAAACCTACCTGGACAAAGGCAGCATAGAGACATCCAGGAAGGCAGGCAGGCATGCAGGCAGCTCTGGACTGGGCTCCCTGGATCCCGGGCACACCTCCACCTGTCTTCTCTTGGCTGTAAGAGGTCCCTGAGGTCCATCATCGGTCAGCACTGTCTTCCCATCCTTCCATCCCTCTGTGCCAGGGCCCAGGCATCTGGGCGCTGCTGGCTGACCTAGTGGCAGGGCTGTTGGGCTGCCCAGTGCCAGTGTGGCAAGCACAGAATGCCAGCGGCTAGGACATCACAGAGGGCTCCTGTGGTTGCTAGGCCACGGGGACCCCGCCCATCCAGTTGACCAGCCGCCATGATCCCCACCCTGAACTTGACCTGAGGGGTGGTGGCCAGCCACCAGAGCCAGAGCCCCAGGACAAAGCAGGTGCAGGTCAGCCGGGCCAAGGGGCTATGGGCAGATTGGTGTGTGTCTGGGCAAGGGGCTGACATCTGACAGCCCAGGGCTTGGGACCAAGTTCGGCCAGACCCCTGTCCCACCATGTGCACTGACACACAGTCTTGCTGACTGACTGACAGTCCCCGCCCCAGAGATACCCACACCAGGTCCCTGAGTGCCCTGAGCTGCCCCTGAGGATTGGTGGGTGCCTGCCTTTACACAAGCCTCCATAATGGAGGCCTCTATTAATCCCGTTGCCTACTGACAGATGCCCTCCTGCCCCTCCTCATCCTCCTCCTCTTCCTCCTCTTCTTCCTACTCCTCTTACTCCTCCTCCTTCTCCAACTCCTCCTCCTTCACTCCTCCTGCACTCAGTGGGTGCAGGAATCTGTTCCTGTTAGTCCCTGGTTCCTGGGACCTTCCATGCCTCCAGCTCCGCCCACTCTCTAGTCCAGACCCCTCCTCAAGGTTGCCCCCTTACCCCTTGCCCTCTGTCCCCCAGCTCCCCAACTAACATCTACTGTGTGCCTCCCTGCGCTACTTTACTGCGACCCTGCTTCTGACCTTCAGCCCTGGGGGCCCAGGGCCAGCCCAGCTGCCATCTCACCATCCAGCAGGGGGACCTGTCCTAACCCCCTGCCACCACACCCACACACAGCCCTGCACACACTCACGCGCTCCCCTGCCTACAGCCTGCCTCTCATACAGTCTCCTTCTTCCCCCTTGCCCCCTTACAGCCTCTGCCTCGGCCCCCCACAGACACAGGGGCTTGAGCAGTGCAGACATGCAACCAGCTCCCATCGTCACCACTCCATTTGCTCGAAGGTTGTCAAGCGTCTTTTTTCATGCTGTATGGGAGGGAGTTGAGACAGTCCAATGTCCTGGGGAGCAAGAACTGCAAACAGTCCATCTACAATGTAACATTTGGGTCTCAGGCCGCCCAATCCCTAGTGCGCTGTGCAGACCTTTGACTGGCAAAAACACCCCATCTGAGTGTGAGATCTGGCTGGGCTAGTGGCTCTTTCTGTGCACTAGGAGACAGACAGACAGAGTTTTCAGGTTCAAAGCCTGTACTTCCCAGAATGTGGTCATTCGCTATGGCTAAAAAAAAGAGCTTTTTATTTTTTTTCCCCTGCCTGGGTAACCTGTCTGCTGCCTGTTTCTCAGTGAAAAAAGGGAAAAACCTTTTTTGGAGGGAAAAGGACCAAAATGCAGGCAGGTGGACTCCATGGAGGGTGAATGGGGATTTGCTCCTGCCCTGGCACTAGAGCCCCAGCTGCTGTTCCAGGTGCTCTCTGATACCAGAGATCTCCGCGTGTCATGTCCTGACACTGTCTCCAGGACTGATACTCAGGATAATGAGGATTAAAAACGAGGCAGGTCATATTGCCTTAAAAGTAAATGCAGGGAGGTTTGGCGGTATGTCAGAGGGTTAAGGGCTTGTGGCGCTCACGAAAAGAGGGGATAGGTGGAAGGTTCTGGGGTGTGGCGCCCAGACCCCCAACTGCAGGGGAGTCGCTTTACAGGGGGTGAATCAGGTCTTTAGGGGCTCTATGTTTCTCTCCCACTCTGTGTTTCCCCTGCTCTCTCTTTTTCTCTCTGTCCTATGCAAGTGTCATTAAGAACAACAACAGCAACAATAACCACCACAGTGACCAAGCAACAAGGGCAGCGAAATGGGAACAAATGGATTGCAGGAGCTGTGGATTATTCGTGGCGCAGGCACTGAGCTGTGGCAATAACCCCTTGGGCAATCAATCAATCAGTGAATAAGTAATACAGGTAACAGAGATGTATATGTCCCTGTGTGTTTCCACTGAGTTAATGTCAATGCACTTTTATTTATTTCTTCATGTATTTATTTATTACCTTGCCACGAGAATTTCTATTCCTTGCTAAAAACAGTGTCCCATCAAGGGTACCAGGTGGTGCCACACCCTGTTAAGCTCTCATGTTACAATGCAGGAGGACTGGTTTTCAAGACCCTGGTGCCCACCTGCGGGGGAAATCTTTACATGTGGTGCAGAAGTGCTGCAGGTGTCTCTCTCTGTGTCTCAAACTCTCTATCCCTCCCTTCCCTCTCAATTCCTTTCTTTTTATTCCAATAAATAATCAGCAATTGCCTTAGCCAGACCCAAAGGGTAGGTGTAATGGACCGGGTTTATCCACTATTGTTTGGTCGAACACAGTTACCATCTATGCTTAAACAGCTCTTTCTGGTTACTTTGTGTGCTTGTAATCTTTTGCCCTAAGCAGTGGAATGAGAGACTGGAGGCTGAGTAGGCAGCCAAACGTGACTGGACCTGCTCATGCCCCTGAATTCTGAGGGGTGTGCCAGCTTCCCCTTTGGCAGTGTTTGGATGATAGATAGTGAGGCATGGGATTGAATAGGGAACTCAGGAGATTTAGACATGAGAGTCCCTTTGCACATGCATTCTTGGTTAGCCAGAATCGGCGCTAGCTGGCTTGCCCTGATGAGCTAGGTTCTCTGAACATAAGTTGCAGGTGAGGCTGGCTCGCTTGACACCCATGCTCCGAGAATACTACAGGTGAGCTCTAAGCACACACAGACACACACAGTCAGCCAGCCAGACAGACAGACACACACACACAATTACTCTCAGTTCTGGTAGTACAGCATATGGTGAAGGTTGGGGATGTCTGTGGTCTGTGGGCATGAGAGCTGCTGCCTTACAATCTCTACAAGCAAGGTTTGATGCTGTAATCAATGAACACAGTGTAGGAGTTTTTTGAATTCTGAGACACTGAAGAGGGGGAGGTTTTTTCCCCTGAGGCTTGCACTGGGAACTACCAGATGCCCTGTGTCTGTTGCCAGACTAGGAAACTTGTGCTGCCTGTCCATGTGGAGAGTCTCCTGGATGAGTTCCTTCTCGAGCATTTTTCAATCGGTCCCAATGGAGCTGCATATAGCTAATGATTTGGAGATTTTAGTCCTTTAGACAATTCTTTTCCTGATGCACAGTTTCTCTCCAGGTTTTAACAATCAATTTTCTAAATGTCATATTGAATCCATTGTATAAAATGACTACATCAGTGTATCTCTCTCTCTCTCCATATATATATATATATATATAACATGTAGAGGTCTGAAAATATTTTTTAGCTAGAGACCTGCTCAGCTCTGGATTAGGGTAGTAAAGTGGATACAACTGGCCCTTCTGAGCCACAGTCATGAGAGACATCTCACAGAGCCATTCGTATACCTCTTATCACTCTACAAATCTCAGCACAAACTACAGCTGCCAAATCATCTACTTCCCTCTTGCTCTTTTTGTCCACGGAGTCCTATACCAAAACTGTAAATCAAAGAAGAAATAGATATAGTGCAGTTCCCTGCACACAGGAAAGGCTGAGGCTGGACCAGCAAGATGAGATACTCCAGCTTGCATCTTGGCATCTTGGCATCTGGAGCATCACTAAGATTACTTCCAATTTGGAGAGGCGAGGGCAGTTTTGGAGAGTGGGCTGCTGGCCGTATTGATTCTCAGAATGGGCTAAGACGTAGATGTTCTAAGTGTAATGTTTCCTCACAAACATAAAATAACAATGCCACTTGTAAGAAGTATGCATGGGCATGGAGGGTTTGTCTTCAGTGCTCTGGCACTGATCAACACAGGGCCAGAATTTCAGTAATTTTCTGTCTCTGTCATTCTGTCTCTCTGACTGCCTTCCTCACTGGGCCTTTACTGGAAGTCAGTGCATGCATTGTAGACTCTGTCTTCCTGCAGTTGAAAATTTCCATTCTTTGCCCTTTGGATTATTTAGTCTCATGGATATGACGTAGTACATAGGGGAACTGAGAAGAAAGCTATCCTGCTGCAGGTAACAGGCATATGTGCATCTCAAGCTGCAGCTATCCAGGCCCTCTGTGCTTGACTCCCATTCTCCAGGGCCCTGAGGCTGACACTCAGCCTAAATGCAGCCCTCCTCAATTGCCTGCACCTCATCCTTGTCCTTATTCCATGAGTGCCCAGGTCAAGGGCAGTGAAACTCTATCCCCCTGGCACACACATCATGCTTTCCCTCTATTGGGCCGAATGTAATGGATCTGTGGTACTTATAGCCACACCAGTTTCCATATTTTCCATGCGAAATGGAAGCTTTTAGGGTTCAGAATGAGGGTGTTTTGATGGCTGAGAAATGTCTTTTCCAAGTTACTCATGGGCTTTCTATTCCTTTTGAAACCTGAAGTTCTTTCTTGTATCTAGGTAATATTCTCACCTCTGGCCAGAAGGCCTTCCCAACTAGGAGCACAGCTATCCCTGGGTCAGGAGGTCTGCCAGCCTACTAGCTCCTGGAGGGATTCCTGAATATGTCCTCATGGCCCAAGTGGTAACAGGTGTTTCCAATAGCCTTTATTAGCAGCAGCCAGGCCCTCAGGTGAGGTTCGGGGCTGTGATCTCCACTGGAAGCTCCGAATTCAGCCAATGGAGGCATCCATCTTTCTTTTGTTTGTCTCTAGAAAGGGCCCAGGGATTTTGTGTTTCCTGCAAGCAGAGCGACTTTGTGTGGGACACTCATACATGCCTACTTCTGGAAATCTCTCTGAGTGTCTTTTGTGGACCCCATGACACCATGATCAGGGATTGAGGCCACAGGAGCAATAGCTTTAGCTGGATCCAGAGGGTAGGTGTAAGGGGCCGGGTTCATCCACTAATGTTTGATCAAACACAGTTCCCATCTATGTTGAAACACAGCTCTTTCTGGGCTTGTAATCTGCTGCCCTGATCAGTGGACTGAGAGTCTGGAGGCTGAGTACGCAGACAAATGTGACTAGACAGGCTCATTCCCCTAAATTCTGAGGGGTGCCCCAGCATACCCCATTGGCAGTTTTTGGATGATAGTGAGGGATTGGATTGAATCGGGAACTCAGGAGAGGGAGACATGAGAGTACCTTTGCATATGTATTCTTGCTTAGCCAGAATCTGTGCTAGCTGGCTTGCCCTGAACAGCTAGGTTCTCTGTATATAAGTTGCAGGTGAGTCTGGCTACCTTGACACCCATGTTTTGAGACTACTACAGGTGAGCTCTGAGCACACACAGACACACATTCAGACCGACAGACATACATACAGACACACACACACACACATTACTGTCAGGTCTGGTAGCACAGCATATGGTGAAGGCTGGGGCTCTCTGGGGTCTGTGGGCATGAGAGCTGCTGCCTTACAATGTCTACAAGCCAGGTTTGAACCTGTCATCAATAAACACAGTGTAGGAGGTTTTTGAATTCTCATCTCTTTCCAGCAGGAACGGCTGGTGGCTGGGCCTTCCAGAGGTTGCGCAATGAGAGTGCTGCAGTCTTTTCCAAGTGCCTCATGGGGTTTCAAATCATTTTGAAACCTGAGATTCTTTCTTTTATCTAGGGAATATTCTCCCCTCTGGCCAGAAGGCCCTCCCAACTAGGAGTACAACTATCTTGGGTCAGGAGGTCTGCCAGCCTGCTAGCTCCTGGAGGGATTTCTGAGTATGACCTCAGGTTCCACGTGGTAACAGTTGTTTCCAATTGTCTTTATTAGCAGCAGCCAGGCCCTCAGGTGAGTGGAGGGGCTGTGATCTCCACTGGAAACTCCTAATTCAGCCCATGGAGGCATCCATCTTCCTTTTGTCTCTCCACAGTAAGGGCCCGGGGAGTTTGTGCTTCCTGCAAGCAGAGTGACTTTGTATGGGACACTCATGGATGCATACTTCTGGGAATCTCGTGAGGCACGTGAGGCTGGTTACCTTGCCACCCATGCTCTGAGACTACTATAGGTGAATTCTGAGCACACACAGACACAGAAAGACAGACAGAAACACCCACACACACATTACTGTCAGGTCTGGTAGTACAGCATATGGTGAAGGCTGGGGTTGTCTGGGTCGGTGGGCATGAGAGCTGCTGCCTTACAATGTCTACAAGCCAGGTTTGAACCTTCCATCAATGAACACAGTGTAGGAGGTTTTTGTCTTCTGGTCTGTTTCCAACTCATCTATTTCTCTTCTCGTCTTCTCTGTCTCTAACTCTCACATGCTCTCACACACTCTGTCTTCACTGATTGATATTTTACTTATATATTTTTTTTACTGACAGGCCCAGATATACAAAGAGAGTTACCAGAGCACTGCTGAGCTCTGGCTTGTTGTGTTGGCGATTTCACCTAGGATTATGGAGCCTCAGTTTACTTCCCTCTTGCTTTTTTGTCCACCGAGTCCTATCCCAAAACTGTAAATCAAAGAAGAAATAAAAGTAGTGCAGTTCCCAGCACACAGGACAGTCTGAGGCTGGACAAGGGAGATGCAATACGCCAGCCTGCATCTTGGCTGGAGCATCACTAAGACTACTTCCAAATTAGAGAGGCGAGGGAAGTTTTGGAGAGTGGACTGCAGGCCAAGTGTTGCTTCTCAGAGTGGGCTAACACCTAGATGTTCTAAGTGTAACCTTTCCTCACAAACATAAAATAACAATGCCACTTGTTAGAAGTATGCATGGGCATGGAGGGTTTGTCTTCAGTGCTCTGGCCCTGCTCAACACAGGGCCAGAATTTCAGTCCTTTTCTGTCTCTGTCATTCTGTCTCTCTGACTGTCTCTACGTGCCTTCTTCACTGGGCCCTTATGGAATTCAGTGCATGCATCGTGAACTCAGACTTCCTGGTGTTGAAATTTTCCTTTCTTTGCCCTGTGGATTATTCAGTCTCCTGCATATGGCATAGTACATTGGGGAATTGAGGAGACAGTGTTCCTGCTGCAGGTAACAGGCATATGACCATCTCCATCTGCAGCTGTCCAAGCCCTCTGTGCTTGACTTCCATTCTCCATGGCCCTGAGGCTGACACTTAGCCTAAATACAGCCCTCCTCAATTTCCTGCACCTCATCCTTGTCCTTATTCCTTGAGAGACCAGGTCAATAGAAGTGAAACTCTATCCCCCTGGCACACACATTGTGCTTTCCCTCTATTGTGCCGAATGTAAAGGATCTGTGGTACTGATGGCCACACCAGTGTCCTGATTTTCCACGCAAAACGGAAGCTTCCAGTGTTCACAAAGAGGGTGTTTTGATGGCTGTGAAATGTCTTTTCCAAGTGCCTCATGCTGTTTCAAATCCCTTTGAAACCTGAAGTTCTTTCTTGTATCTAGGGAATATTTTCACCACTGGCCAGAAGGGCCGCCCAACTAGGAGCACAGCTATCCCGGGGTCAGGAGGTCTGCCAGCCTGCTAGCTCCTGGAGGGATTCCTGAGTATGTCCTCAGGGCCCAAGTGTAAAAGGTGGTTCCAATTGCCTTGTAATCTGCTGCCCTGAGCAGTGGAATGAGAGCCTGGAGGCTGAGTAGGCAGCCAAACGTGACTGGACAGGCTCATGCCCCTGAATTCTGAGGAGTGCCCCAGCTTACCCCGTTGGCAGTTTTTGGATGATAGTGTGGCATTGGATTGAATCGGGAACTCAGGAGAGTGAGACATGAGAGTCCCTTTGCATATGCATTCTTGCTTAGCCACAATCTGGGCTAGCTGGCTTGCCCTGACCAGATAAGTTCTCTGTACATAAGTTGCAGGAGAGGCTGGCTCCCTTGCCACCCATGCTCTGAGACTACTACAGGTGATCTCTGAGCACACACAGACACACACAAACAGACACACACACACACATTACTGTCAGGTCTGGTAGTAGAGCATATGGTGAAGGCTGGGGCTGTCTGTGGTCTGTCGGCATGAGAGCTGCTGCCTTACAATCTCTACAAGCCAGGTTTGAACCTGTCATCAATGAACACAGTGTAGGAGGTTTTTGAATTCTGGTCTCTTTCCAACTCATATATTTCTCTTCTCGCCTTCTCTGTCTGTAACTCTCACATGCTCTCACACACTCTGTCTTCACTCATTAATATTTTACTTAGATTCTTATTTTACTGACAGGCCCAGATATACAAAGAGAGTTACCAGAGCACTGCTTAGCTCTGGCTTGTTGTGTTGGCGATTTCACCTAGGCTACTGGAGCCTCAGTTTGTAAGTCTTTCTGTCACAGCCATATTCTGTCTTCTCATTTCCATGCCATTATCACTGAGAGTTTATATTAAAGATATACATACATATATATTTATATATCTGTCATTTTTAGAATTGTTGACATATGTATTTGACCTTAATTCAGAAATACCACATTTATAACAGCCTAGTTTTTCAGAAATAATTGGCCATATAGTTGGAGCAGCATTATATTCAAATATAAATAATAGAACCTTCAGTAGCATTTCTAATAGTGTTTCTATCAGCATCCTTATTGTAATTATCATAGCCCAGAACTTCCCTTCTTTTTCTAATGTAAGCTACAATACTTATGTGTTTGTTTTCTTTTTCTGGAAATCTTAATTTCCCTGGTTCCTGAAGTGTTAAGGAATTTTTGAAGCAGGTCTTCTTGTGGTTTTTGTTTTCATTTTTTTATTTTTTAAAGTCCTCCTAGATCATCCCCATTTATTTGCATATTTATTTATTTGGTCAGTCATCACATGAGGGGTCATTTCTTCTGCTTGATTGATTTTCTCTTATAATTGAAGGGAACTTTTGATGCACAATACATTTCCTGGGGGAAATACTACACACATATGGTGAAGGCTTGGGTTGTCTGGGGTCTGTGGGCATTAGAGCTGCTGCCTTACAATCTCTACAACCCTGGTTTGAACTTGTCATGAATGAACACAGTCTAGGGTGGGTTTGTCTTCTGGTCTATTTCCAACTCTTCTATTTCTCTTCTCGCCATCTCTGTCTCTGACTCTCACAGGCTCTCACTCACTCTGTCTGCACTCATTAATATTTTACTTATATCCTTATTTTATTGACAGGCCCAGATATACAAAGAGAGTTGCCAGAGCACTGCTGAGCTCCGGCTTGTTTTGTTGGTGATTTGCCCTAGGCTACTGGAGCCTCAGCTTTGTAAGTCTCTCTGACACAATCCATATTCTGTCTCCTCATATCCATGGCAGTATGTCTCAGACTTTATAAAAAAGATATAAATCCATATACATATATATACACATATATAAATATACATATATATATATCTGTCATTTTTGGAATTGTCAACCTATTTAATTGATCTTAATCAGAATTAACACATTTGTAACAGCTTCCTTTTTCATTAATAATTTGCCACATAGTTGGAGCAGGATTCAATACAATTATAAATAATAGAACCTTCCTGTAGAATTTCTAATAGCATTCTATCAGCATCTTTATTGTAATTATTATAGTACAGAAATTGCCTCCTTTCTCTAGTGTAAGCTTCAATAAATATGAGTTTCTTTTCAATCTCCTGAAATCTTAATTTCCCTGGACTCTGAAGTGTCTCGGAATTTTTGAAGCAGCCCTCTGTTTCTCAGCAGATGGTTTCTATGTTTCTGCTCTAATCAGGTCTTCTTGTGCTTTTTGTATTTATTTTTCATTTTTGTCAAATCCTCCTAGATCATCCAAATTTATTTGCATGTTTATTTATTTATTTAGTCCTATATTACATGAAGAGTCATTTATTCTGCTTGATAGATTTTTCTCTTATAATTCAAGGGAAGTTTACACTCACAATACATTTCCTGTGGTAAATACTACACACATATGGTGAAGGCTGGGGTTGTCTGGGGTCTGTGGACATGAGACTGCTGCCTTACAATCTCTACAACCCAGGTTTGAACCTGTCATCAATGAACACAGTGTAGGAGGTTTTGGACTTCTGGTCTCTTTCCAACTCTTCTATTTCTCTTCTCACCATCTCTGTCTCTGACTCTCACAGGCTCTCACTCACTCTGTCTGCACTCATTCATATTTTACTTATATATTATTTATTGACAGGCCCAGATATACAAAGAGAGTTGCCAGAGCACTGCTGAGCTCTGGATTGTTTTGTTGGCGATTTCACCTAGGTTTCTGGAGCCTCAGCTTTGTATGTCTCTCTGGCACAAGCCATACTCTGTCTCCTCATAGCCATGCCAGTATCCCTCAGAGTCTATAATAAATATACACTTACATATATGTACATATATATACATATATATGTATCAGTTATTTTTAGAATTGTTGAATTTTTAATTTGATCTTAATGCAGAATTACCACATTTATAACAGCCTCCTTATTCATAAATAATTGGTCATATAGTTGGAGCAGGATTCACTACAATTTTAAATTATAAACCTTCCAGGAAATTTCCAATAGCCTTTCTTTCAGTATCCTTATTGTAATTATAGCACAGAACTTGCCTCCATTTTCTAGCGTAAGCTTCAATACGTATGCATTTCTTTTCATTCTTGGTAATTCTTAATTTTGCAGCACCCTGAAGTGTCAGAGAATTTTTGAAGCAGCCCTCTGTTTCTCAGCAGACATTTTCTATATTTCTGCTGTAATCAGGTCTTCCTGTGGTCTTTGTTTTTATTTTTTTCAAATCCTCCTAGATCATCCCCATTTATTTGCATATTTATTTATTTATTTATTTAGTCCAATATCACATGAGGGGTCATTTCTTCTGCCTGATAGATTTTCTCTTATAATTGAAGGGAACTTCTGACACACAATAAATTTCCTTTTCATGATACTACACACTACTACAACTACTACTGCACTGTTTTTGACAGTGACATCCAATGCACAATGGATTAGTATTGCATGGCTCTAGAGAATGCTCACTATTTAACCTACAATGTTTCTAACCTCCCAAATATTTATTCTGTTCTTTCTTGGGGGATGAATGGTTTACAGTCAACAGTTACATGTAATAGTGGGCAAGGGGGGTAATTTTTCCCACTTTCCCTGTATTTCTGTACATCACTTGTAACTTTCGTATTGAGGAGAAGGAAACAGTCATAAATTGATAGAGCAGGGCCCAAGCAGGAAGAGAGACAGAGAGACAGCTGCTGCTCTGATTTGCCACTAGCCCAGCTTTTCCCTAGCTGGGTAAGTGGTGACCAGGGGCTCAAAATTGGGTCCTAGGCTTCCACAAGTTCTCTGGCATTCTTCCTTAGCCAGAATCTGGGCTAGCTGGCTTTCCCTGACCAGCTAGTTTCTCTGTACATAAGTTGCAGTTGGTGTTGGCTACCTTGACACCCATGCTCTGAGACTACTACAGGTGAGCTCTGAACACACACAGACACACACAGAGAGAGAGACCCCCACACACACACACACAAACACACACACACACACACACACACTACTGTCAGGTCTGGTAGTACAGCATATGGTGAAAGCTGGGGCTGTTTGGGGTCTGTGGGCATGAGAGCTGCTGCCTTACAATCTCTACAAGCCAGGTTTGAACCTGTCATCAATGAACACAGTGTAGGAGGTTTTTGAATTCTGGTCTCTTTCCAACTCATCTATTTCACTTCTTGCCTTCTCTGTCCTTAACTCTCACATGCTCTCACACACCCTGTCTTCACTCATGGTATTCAAGGCTGCTGGCCTATCACTGAATAGAGGCCCTGACCCTCCTGGGCGTGTCCAAGCACACTGGCCAATGATATTGCTGGCAGGGGTTCTGGGCGTGGCCTAGGCCTCTGGCCTATCAGAGCCTGGCTGGCGCCCTGTGTGCGGACCTTCTGAAGGAATCCCGCCAATGGGAGCTCAGAGCTGGCCTTAAAAGAATGGGCATGCTTCCAGGAAGTGCGAAGCAGGGTTCAGCCCAGGGCCCTGCCTTGAAGAAGCTGTCCAGTGCGCATGTGTATAACTCCATGGTGCCTGTGCCTCTGTGGATGTATGCGTGTGTGTGACTGTGAGAGTGTGTGTTTGTGTGTGTGTGTGTGATGGAGGGAGAGACAGATAGAACACCATATCACTGTGGCCCAGGTAATTTTGTGCAAAGCAATTGGAAAATTCTGATTTACAGCTCAATATGACACGGAAGCTTCCACGGTTCAGAAAGAGGGTTTTTTGATGACTGTGAAATGTCTTTTCCAAGTGCCTCATGGGGTTTCAAATCATTTTGAAACCTGAAGTTCTTTCTTGTACTAGGGAATATTCTCACTCTGGCCAGAATGCCCTCCCAACTACGAGCACAGCTATCCTGGGGTCAAGAGGTCTACCAGCCTGCTCAATCCTGGAGGGATTCCTGAGTATTTCCTCAGGTCCCAAGTGGTAACTGGTGTTTCCAATTGCCTTTATTAGCAGCAGCCAGGCCCACAAGTGAGGGGCAGGGCTGTGATCTCCACTGGAATCTACTAATTCAGCCAATGGTGGCGTCCATCTTCCTTTTGTCGCTCCATAGCAAGGGCTCGGGGAGTTTGTGTTTCCTGCAGGCAGAGCGACTTTAGGTTCTCTGTACATAAGTTTCAGGTGAGGCTGGCTACCTTGCCACCCATGCTCTTAGACTACTATAGGTGCGTTCTGAGCACAGATAGAAATACACAGACAGACACACACACACACACACACACACACATTACTGTCAGGTCTAGTAGTACAGCATATGGTGAAGGCTAGGGCTGTCTGGGGTCTGTGGCCATGAGAGCTGCTGCCTTACAATCTCTAAAAGCCAGGTTTGAACCTGTCATCATGGAACACAGTGTAGGAGGTTTTTGAAATCTGGTCTCTTTCCAACTCATCTATTTCTCTTCTCGCCTTCTATGTCTCTAACTCTCACATGCTCTCACACACTCTGTCTTCAATCATTAATATTATACTTATATACTTATTTTACTGACAGGCACAGATAAACAAAGAGAGTTACCAGAGCAGTGCTGAGCTCTGGCTTGTTGTGTTGGCGATTTCAGCTAGGGTACTCGAGCCTCAGTTTGTAACTCTTTCTGACACAAGCCATATGCTGTCTCCTCATTTCCATGGCAGTATCACTCACAGTTTATAACAAAGTGATTTTTTTGCAAAACACTTGGTACATTCTGATTTACAGATAAGTATTTACACCATTGTAGCTCTCTATGGCCCTTGGTCACTTTTCTTCTTTTCAGATGTAAAAACCCTGAAGATGGAGAGGTTTTTGCCCTGAGGCTTGCACTGGGAACTACCAGATGCACTGTGTCTGTTGCCAGACTAGGAAACTTGTGGTGCCTGTTCATGTGGAGAGTCTCCTTGATGAGTTCCTTCTCAAGCCTTTTTCGCTCTGTCCCGTTGGAGCTGCATATAGCTAATGATTTTGAGATTTTGCTCCTTTGGACAATTCATTTCCTGATGCACATTTTCTCTCCAGGTTTTAGCTGGATTTCCCTAAACAGCTAGGTTCTCTGTACATAAGTTGCAGGTGAGGCGGGCTGCCTTGCCACCCATGCTCTAGACTACTATAGGTGTGTTCTGAGCACACAGAGACACACAAAGACACAGACAGACATACAGACACACACACACACACACGCATTACTGTCAGGTCTGGTAGTACAGCATAGCGTGAAGGCTTGGGCTTTCTGGGGTCTGTGGGCATGAGAGTTGCTGCCTTACAATCTCTACAAGCCAGGTTTGAACCTGTCATCAATGAACACAGTGTAGGAGGTTTTTTAATTCTGTTCTCTTTTCAACTCATCTATTTCTCTTCTCGCCTTCTCTGTCTCTAACTCTCACATGCTCTCACACACTCTGTCTTCAATCATTAATATTTTACTTATATATATATTTTTTATGGACTGGCCCAGATATACAAAGAGAGTTACTGCTGAGCTCTGGCTTGTTGTGTTGGCGATTTCACCTAGGCTACTGGAGCCTCAGTTTTTAAGTCTTTCTGACACAAGCCATATTCTGTCTCTTCTTTTCCATTCCAGTATGACTCAGAGTTTATAATAAAGTGATTTTTTTCAAAACACTTCGTACATTCTGATTTATAGGTCAATATTGACACACAAAACACTTGGTACATTCTGATTTACAGCTCAATATTGACACCATTACAGCTCTCTTTGGCCCTTGGTCACTTTTCTTCTATTCAGATGTAAAAACACTGAAGAGGGAGAGGTTTTTGCCCAGAGGCTTGCACTGGGAACTACCAGCTGCCCTGTGTCTGTTGCCAGACTAGGAAACTCGTGGTGCCTGTCAATGTGGAGAGTCTCCTTGATGAGTTCCTTTTCAAGCCTTTTTCGCTCTGTCCCGTTGGAGCTGCATATAGCTAATGATTTTGAGATTTTACTCCTTTGGAAAATTATTTCCCCAATTCACAGTTTCTCTCGAGGTTTTAGCAATAAATTGTCTGAATGTCGTAACAAATCCATTGTAGAAAATGAATACATCAGTGTCTCTCTCTCTCTCTCTCTCTCTCTATATATATATATATATATGTATATATATGTAACATGTAGAGATCTGATAATATATTTTAGCTGGCGACCTGCACAGCTCTGGATTAGGGTAGTAATGAGGATACACCTGGCCCTTCTGAGCCATAGTCATGAGAGAAATGTCACAGAGCCATTCATATACCTCTTATCACTCTACAAATCTCTCTCAGCACAAACTACAGCTGCCAAATCATCTACTTCCCTCTTGCTCTCTTTCTCCATCGAGTCCTATCCCAAAACTGTAAATAAGAGAAAAAATAGACAGAGTGCAGTTCCCTGCACACAGTACAGTCTGATGCTGGACCAGGGAGATGCAATAAGCCAGCCTGCATCTTGGCTGGAGCATCACTAAGACTACTTACAAATTGGAGAGGTGAGAGAAGTTTTGGAGAGTGGGCTGCAGGCCAAGTGTTGCTTCTCAGAGTGGTCTAAGACATAGATGTTCTAAGTATAACCTTTCCTCACAAACATAAAATAACAATGCCACTTGTTAGAAGTATGCATGGGCATGGAGCCTTTGTCTTCAGTGCTCTGGCACTGATCAACACAAGGCCAGAATTTCAGTCCTTTTCTGTCTCTGTCATCCTGTCTCTCTGACTGTCTCTACGTGCCTTCTTCACTGGGCCCTTATGGAATTCAGTGCATGCATCGTGAACTCGGACTTCCTGGTGTTGAAATTTTCCTTTCTTTGCCCTTTGGATTATTCAGTCTCCTGATTATGGCGTAGTACAGAGGGGAACTGAGGAAACAGTGATCCTGCTGCAGGTAACAGGCATATGTCCATCTCCAGTTGGAGCTGTCCATGCCCTCTGTGCTTGACACCCATTCTCCAGGGCCCTGAGGCTGACACTCAGCCTAAATGCAGCCCTCCTCAATTTCCTGCACCACATCCTTGTCCTTATTCCATGAGAGACCAGGTCAAAAGAAGTGAAACTCTATCCCCTTGTCACACACATTGTGCTTTCCCTCTATTGGGCCGAATGTAAAGGATCTGTGGTACTGATGGCCACACCAGTGTCCAGATTTTCCACGCGAAACGGAAGCTTCCAGGGTTCAGAAAGAGGGTTTTTTGATGGCTGTTAAATTTCTTTTCCCAGTGCCTCATGGGGTTTCAAATGCTTTTGAAACCTGAGGTTCTTTCTTGTATCTAGGGAAAATTCTCATCTCTGGCCAGAATGCCCTCCCAACTAGGAGCACAGCTATCCTGGAGTCAGGAGGTCTGCCAGTCTGCTAGCTCCTGGAGGGATTCCTGAGTATGTCCTCAGGTCCCAAGTCGATTCAGGTGTTTCCAATTGCCTGTATTAGCCGCAGCCAGGCCCTCAATGAGGGGTGGGGCTGTGATCTCCAATGGAAACTCCTAATTCAGCCAATGGAGGCATCCATCTTCCTTTTGTCTCTACATAGTAAGGGCCCGGGGAGGTTGTGCTTCCTGCATGCAGAGAGACTTTGTATGGGACACTCATGGATGCCTACTTCTGGGAATCTCTCCGAATGTGATGTGTGGACAACAGGACACCATGATCAGGGATTGTGAGGCCACAGGAGCAATTGCCTTAGCAGGACCCAAAGGGGAGGTGTAAGGGGCCGGGTTCATCCACTATTGTTTGGTCAAAAACAGTTCCCATCTATGTTAAGACACAACTCTTTCTGGATTCTTTCTGGGCTTTTAATCTGCTGTCCACTGAGAAGTGGACTGGGAGCCTGTAGCCTGAGTATGCAGCCAAACGTGACTGGACAGGGTCCTCCCCCTCAAATCTGAGGGGTGCCCCAACTTCCCCCGTTAGCAGTGTTTGGATGATAGTGAGGCATGAGATTGAATCGGGAACTCAGGAGAGCAAGTCATGAGAGTCCCTTTGCATATGCATTCTTGCTTAGACAGAATCTGGGCTAGCTGTCTTTCCCTAACCAGCTAGGTTCTCTGTACATAAGTTGCAGGTGAGGCTGACTACCTTGACACCCATGCTCTTAGACTAATATAGGTGAGTTCTGAGTACACACAGACACACAAAGACAGACAGACAGACACACACACATATTACTGTCAAGTCTGGTAGTACAGCATATGGTGAAGCTTGGGGTGTCTGGGGTCTGTGGGCATGAGAGCTGCTGCCTTACAATTTCTACAAGCCAGGTTAGAACCTGTCGTCAATGAACACAGTGTAGGAGGTTTTTGAATTCTGGTCTCTTTCCAACTCATCTATTTCTCTTCTCGCCGTCTCTGTCTCTAACTCTCACATGCTCTCACACATTCTGTCTTCAATAATTAATATTTTACTTATATATATTTTTTACAGACTGGCCCAGATATACAAAGAGAGTTACCAGAGCACTGCTGAGCTCTCGCTTGTTGTGTTGGCGATTTCACCAAGGCTACTGGAGCCTTAGTTTGTAAGTCTTTCTGACACAAGCCATATTTTGTCTCCTCATTTCCATGCCAGCATCACTCAAGTTTATAATAAAGTGATTTTTTTGCAAAACACTTGGTACATTCTGATTTACAGTTCAATATTGACACCATTATAGCTCTCTTTGGCCCTTGTTCACTTTTCTTCTTTTAAGATGTAAAAACACTGAAGAGGGAGAGGTTTTTGCACTGAGGCTTACAATGGGAACTACCAGATGCATCGTTTCTCTTGCCAGACTTGGAATCTTGTGGTGCCTGTCCATGTGGAGATTCTCCTTGATGAGTTCCTTCTCAAGCTTTATTCGCTCTGTCTCGTTGGAGCTGCATATAGCTAATGATTTTGAGATTTTACTCCTTTGGACAATTCTTTTCCTGATGCACAGTTACTCTCCAATTTTAGCAATCAATTTTCTGAATGTCTTATCGAATCCATTGTAGAAAATGACTACGTCAGTGTCTCACTCTTTCTCTGTCTCTCTCTCTCTCTCTATATATATATATGTATATATATATATATATATATATATATATATGTAACATGTAGAGATCTGAAAATATTTTTTATCTAGAGACCTGCACAGCTCTGGATTAGGGTAGTAATGAGGGCACACCTGGCCCTTCTGAGCCACAGTCATGAGAGACATCTCACAGAGCCATTCGTATACCTCTTATCACTCTACAAATCTCTCTCAGCACAAACTACTGCTGCCAAGTCATCTACTTCCCTCTTGCTCTTTTTGTCCACCGAGTCCTATCCCCAAACTTTAAATCAAAGAAGAAATAGACATAGTGCAGTTACCTGCACACAGGACAGTCTGAGGCTGGACCAGGGAGATGCAATAAGCCAGCCTGCATCTTGGCTGGAGCATCACTAAGACTACTTCCAAATTGGAGAGGCGAGTGCAGTTTTGGAGAGTGGGCTGCTGGCCAAGTGTTGCTTCTCAGAGTGGGCTAAGATCTAGATGTTCTAAGTGTAACCTTTCCTCACAAACATAAAATAACAATGCCACTTGTTAGAAGTATGCATGGGCGTGGAAACTTTGTCTTCAGTGCTCTGGCACTGATCAACACAGGGCCAGAATTTCAGTCCTTTTCTGTCTCTGTCATCCTGTCTCTCTGACTGTCTCTATGTGCCTTCTTCACTGGACCCTTATGGAATTCAGTGCATGCATCGTGAACTCGGACTTCCTGGTGTTGAAATTTTCCTTTCTTTTCCCTTTGGATTATTCAGTCTCCTACATATGGCATAGTGCATTGGGAAATTGAGGAGACAGCGATCCTGATTCAGGTAACAGGCATATGACCATCTCCATCTGCAGCTGTCGAGGCACTTTGTGCTTGACTTCCATTCTCCAGGGCCCTGAGACTGACACTCAGCCTAAATACAGCCCTCCTCAATTTCCTGCACGTCATCCTTCTCCTTATTCCATGAGTGTCCAGGTCAAGAGAAGTGAAACTCTATACCCCTGGCACACACATTGTGCTTTCCCTCTATTGGGCCAAATGTAAAGGATCTGTGATACTGATGGCCACACCAGTGTCCAAATATTCCACACATAAAGGAAGCTTCCAGGGTTCAGAAAGAGGGTTTTTTTGATGGCTGTGAAATGTCTTTTCGAAGTGCCTCATGGGGTTTCAAATGCTTTTGAAACCTGAAGTTCTTTCTTGTATCTAGGGAGTATTCTCACCCATGGCCAGAATGCCCTCCCAACTAGGAGCACAGCTATCCTGGGGTCAGGAGGTCTGCCAGCCTGCTAGCTCCTGGAGGGATTCCTGAGTATGTCCTCAGGTCCCAGTGGTAACAGATGTATCCAATTGCCTTTATTAGCAGCAGCCAGGCCATCAGGTGAGGTGCGGGGCTGTGATCTCCACTGGAAACTCCTAATTCATACAATGGAGGCATCCATCTTCCTTTTGTCTCTCCATAGCAAGGGCCCGGGGAGTTTGTGCTTCCTGCAGACTTTGTATGGGACACTCATGAATGCCTACTTATGGGAAACTCTCTGATATTGATGTGTGGACACCAGGACACCGTGATCAGGGATTGTGAGGCCACAGGATCATTTGCCTTAGCAGCACCCAAAGTGGAGGAGTAAGGGGCCGGGTTCATCCTCTATTGTTTGGTCGAACACAGTTCACATCTATGTTGAAATACAGCTCTTTCTGGGTTCTTTCTGGGTTTGTAATCTGCTGTCCACTGAGAAGTGGACTGGGAGCCTGTAGTCTGAGTATGCAGCCAAACGTGACTGGACAGGGTCCTGCCCCTGAATTCTGAGGGGTGCCCCAGCTTCCGCTGTTGGCAGTTTTTGGACGATAGTGAGGCATGAGATTGAATCGGGAACTCAGGAGAGCGAGATATGAGAGTCCCTTTGCATATGCATTCTTGCTTAGCCAGAATCTGGGCTAGCTGGCTTTCCCTAACCAGCTAGGTTCTCTGTACATAAGTTTCAGGTGAGGCTGGCTTCCTTTCCACCCATGTTCTAGACTACTATAAGTGAGTTCTTAGCACACACAGACACACACACACACACACACACACACATTACTGTCAGGTCTGGTAGTACAGCATATGGTGAAGGATGGATCTGTCTGGTGTCTGTGGGCATGAGAGTTGCTGCCTTACAATCTCTACAAGCCAGGTTTGAACCTGTCATCAATGAACACAGTGTAGGAGGTTTTTGAATTCTGGTCTCTTTCCAACTCATCTATGTCTCTTCTCTCCTTCTCTGTCTCTAACTCTCACATGCTCTCACACACTCTGTCTTCAATCATTAATATTTTACTTATATGCTTATTTTACTGACATGCCCTGATATACAAAGAGAGTTACCAGAGCACTGCTTAGCTCTTGCTTGTTGTATTGGCGATTTCACCTATGCTACTGGAGCCTCAGTTTGTAAGTCTTTCTGACACAAGCCATATTATGTCTCTTCATTTCCATGCCAGTATCACTCAGAGTTTATAATAAACTGATTTTTTTGCAAAACACTTGGTACATTCTGATTTACAGATCAATATTGACACCATTACAGCTCTCTTTGGCCCTTGGTCACTTTTCTTCTTTTCAGATGTAAAAATACTGAAGAGGGAGAGGTTTTTGCCCTGAGGTTTGCACTGGGAACTACCAGATGGACTGTGTCTGTTGCCAGAGTAGGAAACTTCTGGTGCCTGTCCATGTGGAGAGTCTCCTTGATGACTTCCTTCTCAAGCCTTTTTCGCTCTGTTCCGTTGGAGCTGCATATAGCTAATGATTTTGAGATTTTACTCCTTTGGAAAATTATTTTCCCGATGCACTGTTTCTCTCCAGATTTTAGCATTCAATTGTCTGAATGTCATACCGAATACATTGTAGAAAAGTACTACATCAGTGTCTCTCTCTCTCTCTCTCTCTCTCTCTATATATATATATATATATATTCATATATATATAATTAAATATATATATATATATGTAACATGTAGAGATCTGAAAATATTTCTTAGCTAGAGACCTGCACAGCTCTGGATTAGGGTAGTAATGAGGATACACCTGGCCTTTCTGATCCACAGCCATGAGAGACATCTCACAGAGCCATTCCTATACCTCTTATCACTCTACAAATCTCTCTCAGCACAAACTACCGCTACCAAATCATCTACTTCACTTTTGCTCTTTTTCTCCACTGAGTCCTATCCCAAAACTGTAAATCAAAGAAGAAATAGACATAGTGAAGTTCCCTGCACACAGGACAGTCTGAGGCTGAACGAGGGAGATGCAATACGCCAGCCTGCATCTTGGCTGGAGCATCACTAAGACTGCATCCAATTTGGAGAGGCAGGGGCAGTTTTGGAGAGTGGGCTGCCGGCCAAGTGTTGCTTCTCAGAGTGGTTAAGACCTAGTTGTTCTAAGTGTAACCTTTCCTCACAAACATAAAATAACAATGCCACTTGTAAGAGGTAGGCATGGGCATGGAGGTTTTGTCTTCAGTGCTCTGGCACTGATCAACACAGGGCCAGACATTCAGTCCTTTTCTGTCTCTGTCATTCTGTCTCTCTAACTGTCTCTACGTGCCTTCTTCCCTGGGCCCTTACAGGAAGTCAGTGCATGCATCGTGAACTCAGTCATCCTGGAGTTGAAAATTTCCTTTCTTTGCCCTTTGGATTATTTAGTCTCCTGCACTTGGTGTAGTACAGAGGGGAACTGCTGAGACAGCGTTGCTGCTGCAGGTTCCAGGCATATGTCCATCTGCAGCTGCAGCTGTTCAGGCCCTCTGTGCTTGACTCCCATTCTCCAGGGTCCTGAGGCTGACACTCAGCCTAAATGAAGCCCTCCTCACCTTCCTGCACAGCGTCCTTGTCCTAATTCCATGAGAGACCAGGTGAAGAGAAGTGAAACTCTATCCCCCTGGCAGACACATTGTGCTTTCCCTCTATTAAGCTGAATGTAAAGGATCGCAAAAGGGAAGCTTCCAGGATTCTGAAAGAGGGTGTTTTGATGGCTGTAAAATGTCTTTTCCAAGTGCCTCATGGGGTTTTCAAATCCTTTTGAAACCTGAAGTTCTTTCTTGTATCTAGGGAATATTCTCACCTCTGTCAGAAGGGCCGCCCAACTAGGAGCACAGGGGTCAGGAGGTCTGCCAGCCTGCTAGTTCCTGGAGGGATTCCTGAGTATGTCCTCAGGGCCCAAGTGGTAACAGGTGTTTCCAATTGCCTTTATTAGCAGTATCCAGGCCCTCAGGTGAGGTTCGGGGCTGTGATCTCCACTGGAAGCTCCAGATTCAGCCAATGGAGGCATCCATCTTTCTTTTGTCTGTCCATAGCAAGGGCCCGGGGAGTTTGTGCTTCCTGCAAACAGAGAGACTTTGTATGGGAGACTCATGCATGCCTACTTCTGGGAATCTCTCTGAGTGTGATGTGTGGACACCAGGACATCATGATCAGGGATGTGAGGCCACAGGAGCAATTGCCTTAGCCGGACCCAAAGGGTAGGTGTAAGGGACCGGGTTCATCTACTATTGTTTGGTCAAAAACAGTTCCCATCTATGTTGAGACACAGCTCTTTCTGGGCTTGTAATCTGCTGCCCTGAGCAGTGGACTGAGAGCCTGGAAGCTGAGTAGGCAGCCAAACGTGACTGGACAGACTCATGCCCCTGAATTCTGAGGGATTCCCCAGCTTCCCCCGTTGGCAGTGTTTGGATGATAGATAGTGAGGCATGAGATTGAATAGAAAACTCAGGAGATTTAGACATGAGAGTCCCTTTGAATATGCATTCTTGCTTAGTGAGAATCTGGGCTAGCTGGCTTGCCCTGACCAGCTAGGTTCTCTGTACATAAGTTGCAGGTGAGGCTGGCTTCCTTGCAACCCATACTCTGAGACTACTACAGGTGAGCTCTAAACACACACAGACACACACAGTCAGACAGACAGACAGACACACACACACACACATTACTGTCAGGTCTGGTAGTACAGTATATGGTGAAGGCTGGGGCTGTCCTGGGTCTGTGGGCATGAGAGCTGCTGCCTTACAATATCTACAAGCCAGGTTTGATCCTGTCATCAATAAACACAGTTTAGGAGGTTTTTGAATTCTGAGACACTGAAGAGGGAGAGGTTTTTGCCCTGAGGCTTGCACTGGGAACTAGCAGCTGCCCTGTGTGTGTTGCCAGACTAGGAAACTTGTGGTGCCTGTTCATGTGGAGAGTCTCCTGGATGAGTTCCTTCTCAAGCCTTTTTCTATTGGTCCCGTTGGAGCTGCATATAGCTAATGATTTGGAGAATTTACTCCTTTGGACAATTCTTTTCCTGATGCACTTTTTCTCTTGAGGTTTTAGCAATCAATTGTCTGAATGTCATATCGAATACATTGTAGAAAATTACTATATCAGTGTCTCTCTCTCTCTATCTCTCTCTCTATATATGTAACTTGGAGAGGTCTGAAAATATTTTTTAGCTAGAGACCTGCACAGCTCTGTATTAGGATACTAAAGTGAATACACCTGGCTCATCTGAGCCACAGTCATGAAAGACATCTCACAGAGCCATATCATTTATATAAGGATAAATAGACATAGTGCAGTTCCCTGCACACAGGACAGGCTGAGGCTGGACCATTCTGTCTCTCTGACTGTCTCTACGTGCCTTCTTCCCTGGAAGTCAGTGCATGCATTGTGAACTCAGTCATCCTGATGTTGAAATTTTCCTTTCTTTGCCCTTTGTTTTATTTAGTCTCCTGCACATGGTGTAGTACAGAGGGGAACTGTGGAGACGGCGTTGATGCTGAAGGGTCCAGGCATATGACCATCTGCAGCTGCAGCTGTCCAGGCCCTCTGTGCTTGACTCCCATTCTCCAGGGCCCTGAGGCTGACACTCAGCCTAAATGCAGCCCTCCTCACCTTCCTGCACAGCGTCCTTGTCCTTATTCCATGAGACACCACAGTCAAGAGAAGTGAAACTCTATCCCCCTGGCACACACATTATGCTTTCCCTCTAATAAGCCAAATGTAAAGGATCTGTGGTACTGTTGGCCAAAGCAGTGTCCACATTTGCCACGCAAAACAGAAGCTTCCAGGTTTCTGAAAGAGTGTGTTTTAATGGCTGTGAAATGTCTTTTCCAAGTGCCTCATGGGGTTTTCAAAAATCCTTTTGTAACCTGAAGTTCTTTCTTGTAGCTAGGGAATATTCTCACCTCTGGCCAGAAGGGCTGCCCAACTCGGAGCACAGCTATCTCGGGATCAGGAGGTCTGCCAGCCTGCTAGCTCCTGGAGGGATTCCTGAGTATGTCCTCAGGGCCCAAGTGGTAACAGGTGTTTCCAATTGACTTTATTAGCATCAGCCAGGCCCTCAGGTGAGGTGTGGGCTGTGATCTCCACTGGAAGCTACAAATTCACAATGGAGGCATCCATCTTTCTTCTGTCTGTCCATAGCAAGGGCCAGGGGATTTTGTGCTTCCTGCAAGCAGAGCAGCATTGTATGGGACACTGATGCATGCCTACATCTGGGAATCTCTATGAGTGTGATGTGTGGAAACCAGGACACCATGATCAGGGATGTGAGGCCACAGGAGCAATTGCCTTAGCCCGACCCAAAGGGTAGGTGTAAGGTACCGGGTTCATCCACTATTGTTTGGACGAACAGAGTTCCCATCTATGTTGAAACACAGCTCTTTCTGGGTACTGTCTGTGCTTGTAATCTGCTGCCCCTAGCAGTGGACTGAGAGCCTGGAGGGTGACTAGGCAGCCAAATGTGACTGGACAGGCTCATGCCCCTGAATTCTGAGTGGTGGCCCAGCTTCACCCTGATGATAGTTGTGAGGCATGGGATTGAATAGGGAACTCAGGAGATTTAGACATGAGAGTCCCTTTGCATATGCATTCTTGCTTAGACAGAATCTGGGCTAGCTGGCTTGCCAGGACCAGCTAGGTTCTCCATACATAAGTTGCAGGTGAGGCTGGCTACCTTGACACCCATGCTCTGAGACTACTACAGGTGAGCTCTGAGCACACACAGACACAAACAGTAAGACCGACAGACACACACACACACAAACACACACACACACACATTACTGTCAGGTTTGGTAGTACAGCATATGTTGAAGGCTGGGGCTGTCTGGGGTCTGAGGGCATGAGAGCTGCTGCCTTACCATCTCTACAAACTAGGTTTGAATCTGTCATCAATGAACACAGTGTAGGAGGTTTTTGAATTCTGAGACACTGAAGAGGGAGAGGTTTTTTCCCTGAGGCTTGCACTGGGAAATAGCAGCTGCCCTGTGTGTGTTGCCAGACTAGGAAACTTGTGGTGCCAGTCGATATGGAGAGTCTCCTGGATGAGTTCCTTCTCGAGCCTTTTTAGATAGGTCCCTTTGGAGCTACATATAGCTAATGATTTGGAGATTTTACTCCATTGGACAATTCTTTTCCTGATGCACAGTTTCTCTCCAGGTGTTAGTAATCAATTGTTGAATGTCATATCGAATCCATTGTAGAAAATGACTACAACAGTCTCTCTCTCTCTCTCTGTCTCTCTCTCTCTCTCTCTCTCTCTATATATATATATATATATATATATACATATATATATATATATATAAAACATGTACAGGTCTGTAAATATTTTTTAGCTAGAGACCTGCGCAGCTCTGGATTAGGGTAGTAAAGTGGATACACCTGGCCCTTCTGAGCCACAGTCATGAGAGACATCTCACAGAGCCATTCGTATACCTCTTATCACTCTACAAATCTCTCTCAGCACAAACTACAGCTGTCAAAACATCTACTTCCCTCTTACTCTTTTTGTCCACCGAGTCCTATCCCAAAACTGTAAATCAAATAAGAAATAGACATAGTGCAGTTCCCTGCACACAGGACAGACTGAGGCTGGTCCAGGGAGATGAAATACTCCAGCCTGCATTTGGCTGGAGCATCACTAAAACTACTTCTAATTTGGAGAGGCAAGGGCAGTTTTGGAGTGTGGGCTGCAGGACAAGTGTTGGTTCTCAGAGTGGGCTAAGACCTAGATGTTCTAAGTGTAACCTTTCCTCACAAACATAAAATAACAATGCCACTTGTAAGAAGTATGCATGGGCATGGAGGGTTTGTCTTCAGTGCTCTGACACTGATCAACACAGGGACAGAATTTCTGTCCTTTTCAGTCACTATCATTCTGTCTCTCAGACTGTCTCTGTGTGCCTTCTTCCCTGGAACCTTCTTGGAAGTCACTGCATGCATTGTGAACTCCGTCTTCAAGGTGTTGAAATTTTCCGTTCTTTGCCCTTTGGATTATTTAGTCTCGTGCATATGGCGTAGTACAGAGGGGAACTGAGTAGACAGCGTTCCTGCTGCAGGTAACAGGCATATGTCCATCTACAGCTGCAGCTGTCCAGGCCCTCTGTGCTTGAATCCCATTCTCCAGGGCCCTGTGGCTGACACTCAGCCTAAATGCAGCCCTCCTCAATTTCCTGCACCACTTCCTTGTCCTTATTCCATGAGAGCCCAGGTGAAGAGAAGTGAAACTCTATCCCTCTGGCACACACATTGTGCTTTCCTTCTATTAGCCAAATGTAAAGGATCTCTGGTACTGATGGCAACACCAGTGTCCAAATTTTCCACGCAAATTGGAAGCTTCCAGAGTTCAGAAAGATTGTGTTTTGATGGCTGTGAAATGTCTTTTCCAAGTGCCTCATGGGGTTTCAAATCCTTTTGAAACCTGAATTTCTTTCTTGTATCTAGGGAATATTCTCACCTCTGTCCTGAAGGCCCTCCTAAATAGGAGCACAGCTATCCCGGGGTCAGGAGGTCTGCCAGCCTGCTAGTCCCTGGAGGTATTCCTGAGCCAAACGTGACTGCCTACTCAGCCTCATGCCCATGAATTCTGAGAGGTGCCCCCGTTTACCCCGTTGTTAGTTTTTGGATGATAGTGAGGCATGTGATTGAATCGGGAACTCAGGAGAGGGAGACATGAGAGTCCCTTTGCATATGCATTCTTGCTTAGCCAGAATCTGGGCTAGCTGGCTTGCCCTGACCAGCTAGGTTCTCTGTACATAAGTTGCAGGTATGGCTGGCTACCTTGCCACCCGTGCTCTGAGACTACTACAGGTGAGCTCTGAGCACACACAGACAAACACATTCAGACAGACAGTCAGACAGACAGACACACACACACACATTACTGTCAGGTCTGGTAGTACAGAATATGGTGAAGGCTGGGGTGTCTGGGTTCACTGGGCATGAGAGCTGCTGCCTTACAATCTCTACAAGCCAGGTTTGAACCTGTCATCAATGAACACAGTTTAGGAGGATTTTGAATTCTGAGATTTTCCAAGCAAAACGGAAGCTTCCAGGGTTCTGAAAGAGGGTGTTTTGATGACTGTGAAATGACATTTCCATGTGCCTCATGGGGTTTTCAAATCGTTTTGAAACCTGAAGTTCTTTCTTGTATCTAGGGAATATTCTCACCTCTGGCCATAAGGGCCACCCCACTCGGAGCACAGCTATTCCTGGGGCAGGAGATCTGCCAGCCTGCTAGCTCCTGGAGGGATTCCTGAGTATGTCCTCAGGGCCCAAGTGGTAACAGGAGTTTCCAATTGCCTTTATTAGCAGCAGCCAAACGCTCAGGTGAGGTTCGGGGCTGTGATCTCTACTGGAAGCTCCGAATTCAGCCAATGGAGGCATCCATCTTTTTTTGTCTGTCCATAGCAAGGGCCAGGTGAGAGTGTGCTTTTTGCAAGCAGAGAGACTTTGTATGGGAAACTCATGCATGCCTACTTCTGGGAATCTCTCTGAGTGTGATGTATTGACACCGGGCACCATGATCAGGGATGTGAGGCCACAGGAGCAATTGCCTTAGCCGGACCCAAGGGTAGGTGTAAATGACCGGGTTCATCCACTATTTTTTGGTCGAACACAGTTCCCATCTATGTTGAAACACAGCTATTTCTGGGTACTGTCTGTGCTTGTAATCTGCTGCCCTGAGCAGTGGACTGAGAGCCTGGAGGCTGAGTAGGCAGCCAAATGAGACTGGACAGTCTTATGCCCCTGAATTCTGAGGGGTGCCCCAGCTTCCCCCAGATGATAGATAGTGAGGCATGGGATTGAATAGGGAACTCAGGAGATTTAGACATGAGAGTCCCTTTGAATATGCATTCTTGCTTAGCCAGAATCTGGGCTAGCTGGCTTTCCCTGACCAGCTAGGTTCTCTGTACATAAGTTGCAGGTGAGGCTCGCTACCTTGACACCCATGCTCTGAGACTACTACAGGTGAGCTCTGAGCACACACAGACACACACATTCAGACAGACAGACACACACACACACATTACTGTCAGGTCTGTTAGTACCGCATATGGTGAAGACTGGGGCTGTCTGGGTTCTGTGGGCATGAGAGCTGCTGCCTACAATCTCTACAAGCCAGGTTTGAACCTGTCATCGATGAACACAGTTTAGGAGGATTTTGAATTCTGAGATTTTCCAGGCAAAACGGAAGCTTACAGGGTTCTGAAAGAGGGTGTTTTGATGGCTTAAATGACATTTCCAAGTGCCTCATGGGGTTTTCAAATCCTTTTGAAACCTGAAGTTCTTTCTTGTATCTAGGGAATATTCTCACCTCTGGCCAGAAGGGCCACCAAACTCGGAGCACAGCTATCACTGGGTCAGCAGGTCTGTCAGCCTGCTAGCTCCTGGAGGGATTCCTGAGTATGTCCTCAGGGCCCAAGTGGTAACAGGTGTTTCCATTTGCCTTTATTAAAAGCAGCCAGGCCCTCAGGTGAGGGGTGAGGCTGTGATCTCTACTGGAAGCTCCTAATTCAGCCAAAGGAGGCATCCATCTTCCTTTTGTCTCTCCATAGCAAGGGCCCGGGGAGTTTGTGCTTCCTGCAAGCAGAGCGACATTGTATGGGAAACTCATGCATGCCTACTTCTGGGAATCTCTCTGAGTGTGATGTGTGGACACCAGGACACCATGATCAGGGATTGTGAGGCCACAGGAGGAATTGCCTTAGCCGGACCCAAAGGGTAGGTGTAAGGGGCAGGGTTCATCCACTATTGTTTGGTCGAACACAGTTCCCATCTATGTTGAAACACAGCTCTTTCTGGGTACTTTCTCTCCTTGTAATCTGCTGCTTTGAGCAGTGGACTGAGAGCCTGGAGGCTGAGTAGGCAGCCAAATGTGACTGGACAGGCTCAAGGCCCTGAATTCTGAGGGGTGCCCCAGCTTCCCCCGGATGATAGATAGTGAGGCATGGGATTGAATAGGGAACTCAGGAGATTTAGACATGAGTCTCCCTTTGAATATGCATTCTTGCTTTGCTAGAATCTGGGATAGCTGGCTTGTCCTGACCAGCTAGCTTCTCTGTACATAAGTTGCAGGTGAGGCTGGATACCTTGACACCAATGCTCTGAGCACACACAGACACATACAGTCAGACAGACAAACAGACACACACACATTATTTTCAGATCTGGTAGTATAGCATATGGTAAAGGCAGGGGCTGTCTGGGGTCGGTGGGCATGAGAGCTGCTGCCTTACAATCTCTATAAGCCAGGTTTGAACCTGTCATCAATGAACACAGTGTATGAGGTTTTTGAATTCTGAGACACTGAAGAGGGAGAGGTTTTTTGCCCTGAGGCTTGCACTGGGAACTAGCAGCTGCCCTGTGTGTGTTGCCAGACTAGGAAACTTGTGGTACCTGACCATGTGGAGAGTCTCCTGGATGAGTTCCTTCTTGAGCCTTTTTGATAGGTCCCGTTGGAGCTGCATATAGCTAATGATTTGGAGATTTTACTCCTTTGGACAATTCTTTTCCTGATGCACAGATTCTCTACAGGTTTTAGCAATCAATTGTCTGAATGTCATATCGAATCAATTGTAGAAAATGAATACATGAGTGTCTCTCTCTGTCTCTCATATATATATATATATATATATATATATATATATATATATGTAACATGTAGAGGTCTTAAAATATTTTTTAGCTAGAGACCTGCACAGATCTGGATTAGCATAGTAATGTGGATACACCTGGCCCTTCTGAGCCACAGTCATGAGAGACATCTCACAGAGCCATTCGTTTACCACTTGTCACTCTATAAATCTCTCTCAGCACAAACTACCGCTTCCAAAATATCTACTTCCCTCTTGATATTTTTGTCCACCGAGTCCTATCCCAAAACTGTAAATCAAAGAAGAAATAGACATAGTGCAGTTCCCTTCACACAGGACAGGCTGAGGCTGGACCAGGGAGATGAAATACACCAGCCTGCATCTTGGCTGGAGCAACACTAAGACTACTTCCAATATGGAGAGGCAAGGGCAGTTTTGGAGAGTGGGCTGCAGGCCAAGTGTTGCTTCTCAGAGTGGGCTAAGACCTAGATGTTCTAAGTGTAACCTTTCCTCACAAACATAAAATAACAATCCCACTTGTAAGAAGTATGCATGGGCATGGAGGGTTTGTCTTCCGTGCTCTGGCACTGATCAACACAAGGCCAGATTTATGTCCTTTTCCGTCTCTGTCATTCTGTCTTTCAGACTGTCTCTGTGTGCCTTCTTCCCTGGAACCTTCCTGGAAGTCATTGCATGCATCGAGAACTCTAGGGAATATTCTCACCTCTGCCCCGAAGGCCCTCCCAACTAGGAGCACAGTTATCCCGGGGTCAGGAGGTCTGCCAGCCTGCTAGCTCCTGGAGGGATTCCTGAGTATGTCCTTAGACCCCAAGTGGTAACAGGTGTTTCCAATTGCCTTTATTAGCAGCAGCCAGGCCCTCAGGTGAGGGGCGGGGCTGTGATCTCTACTGGAAGCTCCTAATTCAGCGAATGGAGGCATCCATCTTCCTTTTGTCTCTCCATAGCAAGGGCCCGGGGAGTTTGTGCTTCCTGCAAGCAGAGCGACATTGTATGGGAAACTCATGCATGCCTACTTCTGGTAATCTCTCTGAGTGTGATGTGTGGACACCAGGACACCATGATCAGGGATTGTGAGGCCACAGGAGGAATTGCCTTAGCCGGACCCAAAGGGTAGGTGTAAGGGGCAGGGTTCATCCACTATTGTTTGGTCAAATACCAAACAATAGTTTGGTTCCCATCTATGTTGAAACACAGCTCTTTTTGGGTTCTTTCAGGGCTTGTAATCTGCTGTCCTGAGCAGTGGACTGAGATTCAGGAGGCTGAGTAGGCAGCCAAACGTGACTGGACAGGCCTATGCCCCTGAATTCTGAGGGGTGCCCTCACTTACCCCGTTGTCAGTTTTTGTATGATAGTGAGGCATGGGATTGAATCGGGAACTCAGAAAAGGGAGACATGAGAGTCCTTTTGCATATGCGTTCTTGCTTAGCGAGAATCTGGTCTAGTTGGCTTGCCCCGTCCAGCTAGGTTCTCTGTACATAAGTTGCAGGTGAGGCTGGCTACCTTGACACCAATGGTCTGAGACTACTATAGTTGATCTCTGAGCACACACAGACACACACAGACAGACAGACAGACATACACTCACACACTCATTACTGTCAGGTCTGGTAGTACAGCAAATGGTGAAGGCTGGGGCTGTCTGGGGTCTGTGGGCATGAGAGCTGCTGCCTTACAATCTCTACAAGCCAGGTTTGAACCTGTCATCAATGAACACAGTGTAGGAGGTGTTTGACTTCTGGTCACTTTCCAACTCATCTATTTCTTTTCTCTCCTTCTGTGTCTCTGACTCTCACAGGCTCTCAATCACTCTGTCTGCACTCAGTAATATTTTACTTATATCCTTATTTTATTGACAGGCCAAGATATACAAAGAGAGTTGCCAGAGCATTGCTGAGCTCTGGCTTGTTGTCTTGGTGATTTCACCTAGGCTACAGGAGCCTCAGCTTTGTAAATCTCTCTGACACAAGCCATATTCTGTCTCCTCATATCCATGGAAGTATGTCTCAGACTTTATAAAAAAGATATAAATCCATATACATATATATACACATATATAAATATACATATATATATCTGTAATTTTGGAATTGTCAACCTATGTAATTGATCTTAATCAGAATTAACACATTTATAACAGCTTCCTTTTTCATTAATAATTGGCCACCTAGTTGGAGCAGGATTCAGTACAATTATAAATAATAGAACCTTCCAGTAGCATTTCTAATAGCATTTCTATCAGCATCCTTATTGTAATTATCATAGTACAGAACTTGCCTCCTGTCTCTAGTGTAAGCTTTAGTACATATGAGTTTCTTTTCATTCTCCTGAAATCTTAATTTCCCTGGACTCTGAAGTGTCTCGGAATTTTTGAAGCAGCCCTCTGTTTCTTAGCAGATGGTTTCTATGTTTCTGCTGTAATCAGGTCTTCTTGTGCTTTTTCTTTTTCTTTTTCATTTTTTTCAAATCCTCCTAGATCATCCCCATTTATTTGCATATTTACTTATTCCTATATTACATGAGGGGTCATTTCTCCTGCTTGATAGAGTTTTTCTTATAATTGAAGGGAAGTTTACACTTACAATACATTTCATGTCGTAAATACTACACACATATGGTGAAGCCTGGGGTGGTCTGGGGTCTGTGGACTTGAGACTGCTGCCTTACAATCTCTTTAACCCAGGTTTGAACCTGTTATGTATGAACACAGTGTGGGAGGATTTTGACTTCTGGTCTCTTTCCCACTCTTCTATTTCTCTTCTTGCCTTCTCTGTTTCTGACTCTCACAGGCTCTCACTCACTCTGCACTCATTAGTATTTTACTTATACATTATTTTACTGACAGGCCCAAATATACAAAGGGAATCACCAGGACACTGCTGATCTCTGGCTGTTTTTTTGATGATTTCACCTAGGTTTCTGGAGCCTCAGCTTTGTAAGTCTCTCTGACACAAGCCATACTCTGTCTCCTCATAGCCATGCCAGTATCCCTCAGGGTCTATAATAAAGATACACTTACATATATGTACATATATATACATATATATATATCAGTCATTTTTAGAATTCTTGACCTTTTTATTTGATCTTAATGCAGAATTACCACATTTATGACAGCCTCCTTATTCATAAATAATTGGTCACATAGTTGGAGCAGGATTCACTATAATTATAAATTATAAGCCTTCCAGGAGCATTTCCAATAGCCTTTCTATCAGTATCCTCATTGTAATTATCATAGCACAGAACTTGCCTCCATTTTCTAGTTTAAGCTTTAATAGTATGCCTTTCTTTTCATTCTTGGTAATTCTTAATTTGCATGGCCCCTGAAGTTTCAGGGAAGTTTTGAAGCAGCCCTGTGTTTCTCAGCAGACGTTTTCTATATTTCTGCTGTAATCAGGTCTTCCTGTGGTTTTGTTTTTATTTTTTTCAAATCCTCCTAGATCATCCCATTTATTTGCATATTTATTTATATATTTAGTCCCATATCACATGAGGGGTCATTTCTTCTGCCTGATAGATTTTCTCTTATAATTGAAGGGAACTTTTGACACACGATACATTTCCTTTTGCAGATACTACACACTACTACAACTACTACTGCACTGTTTTTGACAGTGACATCCAATGCACAATGCATTAGTATTGCATGGCTCTAAAGAAAGTTCACTATTTAACCTACAAGTCTTTTAACCTCACAAATATTTATTCTGTTCTTTCTTGGGGGATGAATGCTTTACAGTCAACAGTTACATGTAATAGTGGGCACGGGGGTAATTTTCCCACTTTCCCTGTATTTCTGTACATCATTTGTAACTTTCTTACTGAGGAGAAGGAAACAGTCATAAATTGATGCCGCCGACCACCCAACTGGGGGCTCAGCAGGCCGATCCAGGGAGAATGAGACTTATAGGTGGGAGGTGGATTCGGCGCGACAGACAACACTGAGACACATGAGTTTCAATGCTGCTGCAATCTTTTACTGATATAGAGATTCTTTTTATAATAGCATAACAAAGAAGCATAAATCAAAAGCTGGCCAAGTCAGTTGACCACAAAGTACGCAGGGTACATTTTTTATAAGTAACACAGACAGAAGGAACTGAAGGCATACAACTACCATCAAAACGAAAGCACAGCCATACTGTTCTTTCATGGGTTATTAACCACATCCCTTTGGTTAGACAAAAGTCAATTTATCAGTAAGAACTAAATGCTTTCACTGCTCTCATTTATCCAAAAGGCTATTCTTTCTCCTTCCAAGCACTGGACCTTAATACCCAGAATAGGGGAGGCACTAGTGGGAACACGGCGTCTTGCTCTGATCATTATGCCAAGCTCCCTTTCCTGTAATCTACCTAAGACAATATGCAGGTGCATTTCAGGGTTGCTATGTAACATGTTTCCTGGGAAAGCTAAAGGACCATTGTCTGTATGATTGAATGTAATATTTCTGAGAATAGTGCTCAGTCCTTGCTCAACCTGGATAGCCAAGTCATTGGGGCTTGAAGTGCTGGGATTTACTGTTGTAAGGGGCTTTTCATCCAGTGGGGTCCCATCTGGAATGTCCAGACTAGACTTGGGGGGTTGCACTGTAAGCGTCTCCGGAGTCTCCTGGACATTCCCTGGGTGGCCTGCATAAAGCATGATAAACAACAACAGTAAGCTTTCAGAAGCGAAACCAAGTCCACCTAGCCATCCAAGGCCTTTCCGCCAACCCGGAGACCCAGGGATCCGTCCACACAAATATCCAGGCTTCTGTCCACCACCTATCTTGGGTACGGTCTTCCGTACAGGAGCTTGTAAGGCCCCTGTCCGGTTCCCTAACCAGGTCACCCGCACTGTTTTGTCACACCGCGGTCGTGGCCTGCCTATCTGGCCAGACAGGTGTGGCAAATTGAGAGAGCAGGGCCCAAGCAGGAAGAGAGACAGAGAGACAGCTACAGTTCTGATTTGACACTAGCCCAGCTTTTCCCTAGCTCGGTAAGTGGTGAGCAGGGGCTCAGAACAGGGTCCTGGGCTTCCACATATTTCACTGGCATCTCCACCAGCAGTGCCTCCAACACATGCACCCTTCGTTGTCCATGTAACTATCGATCTGTTCTAGGCACTTCTCACCTTCATATTCCAGAAAGTTAACACTTCTCCCCTCCACCCATGAAACTTTGACCTTTTACTTGAGTGTTCTTTTCCTGATACACAGTTTCTCTCCAGGTTTTAGCAATCAATTGTCTGAATGTCATATCACATCCATTGTAGAAAATGACTACATCAGTGTCTTGCTCTTTATTTCTCTCTGAAAATATATTTAAGCTAGAGACCTGCAAGGCTCTGGATTCAGGTAGTAATGCGGATAGACCTGGCCCTTCTGAGCCACAGTCATGAGAGACATCTCACAGAGCCATTCGTTTACCTCTTGTCACTCTATAAATCTCTCTAAGCACAAAGTACAGCTGCCAAATCATCTACTTCAGTCTTGCTCTTTTTGTCCACCAAGTCCTATCCCAGAACTGTAAATCAAAGAAGAAATAGACATAGTGCAGTTCCCTGCACACCCGACAGGCTGAGGCTGGACCAGGGAGATGAAATATGCCAGCCTGCATTTGGCTGGATCATCACTAAAACTACTTCCATATGGAGAGGCAAGGGCAATTTTGGAGAGTGGGCTGTAGGCTAAGTGTTGCTTCTCAGAGTGGGCTAAGGCCTAGATGTTCTAAGTGTAACCTTTCCTCACAAACATAAAATAACAATGCCACTTGTTAGAAGTATGCATGGGCATGGAGGGTTTGTCTTCAGTGCTCTGGCACTGATCAACAAAGGGCCAGTATTTGTCCTTTTCAGTCACTGTCATTCTGTCTCTCTGACTGTCTCTATATGCCTTCTTCCCTGGACCCTTCTTGGAAGTCAGTGCATGCATCATGAACACCATCTTCCTGGTGTTGAAATTTTCCTTTCTTTGCCCTTTGGATTACTTAGTCTAAAGAATATGGCGTAGAACAGAGGGGAACTGAGGAGACAGCGTTCCTGGGGCAGGTAACAGGCATATGTCCATCTCCAGCTGCATCTGTCCAGGTCCCCTGTGCTTGACTGCCATTCTCCAGGGCGCTGTGGCTGACAATCAGCCTAAATGCAGCTCTCCTCAATTTCCTGCAGAGCATCCTTGTCCTTATTCCATTAGAGCCCAGTTCAAGAGAAGTGAAACTCTACCACCCTGACACACACATTGTGCTTTCCCTCTATTGGGCCGAATGTAAAGGATCTGTGGTACTGATGGCCAAACCAGTGTCCAGATTTTCCACGCAAAACGGAAGGTTCCAGGGTTCAGAAAGAGGGTGTTTTGACGGCTGTGAAATGACTTTTCCAAGTGCCTCCCAGGGTTTCAAATCCTTTTGAAACCTGAAGTTCTTTCTTGTATCTAGGGAATATTCTCACCTCTGGCCAGAAGGCCCTCCCAAGTAGGAGCACAGCTATCCCTGGGTCAGGAGGTCTGCCAGCCTGCTACCTCCTGGAGGGATTCCTGAGTATGTCCTCAGGCCCCAAGTGGTAACAGGTGTTTCCAATTGCCTTTATTAACAGCAGCCAGGCCCTCTGGTGAGGGGCATGGCTGTGATCTCCACTGGAAGCTCCAAATTCAGCCAATTTAGATATCCATCTTCCTTTTGTCTCTCTAAGGCAAGGGCCCGGGGAGTTTGTGCTTCCTGCAAGCAGAGCGACTTTGTATGGGACACTCATGCATGCCTACTTCTGGGAATCTCTCTGAGTTTGATGTGTGGACACTAAGACACCATGATCAGGGATTGTGAGGCCACAGGAGGAATTGCCTTAGCCGGACCCAAAGGGTAGGTGGAAGGGGCCGGGTTCATTTACTATTGTTTGGTCAAACACAGTTCCCATCTATGTTGAAACACAGCTCTTTCTGGGTTCATTCTGGGCTTGTAATCTGCTGCCCTGAGCAGTGGACTGAGGTTCTGGAGGCTGAGTAGGCATCCAAACGTGACTGGACAGGCTCCTGCCCCTGAATTCTGAGGGGTGCCCGAGCTTCCCCCATTGGCATTGATTGGATGATAGTGAGGCATGAGATTGAATCAGGAACTCAGGAGAGGGTGACATGAGAGTCCCTTTGCATGTGCATTCTTGCTTAGCCAGAATCTGGGCTAGCTGGCTTGCCCTGACCAGCTAGGTTCTCTGTACATAAGTTGCAGGTGAGGCTGGCTCCCTTCCCACCCATGCTCGTAGACTTCTATAGGTAAGCTCTGAGCACACACAGACACAGACAGACAGACACACACAAAGGATTACTGTCAGGTCTGATAGTACAGCATATGGTAAAGGCTGGGGCTGTCTGGGGTCTGTGGGCATGAGAGCTGCTGCCTTACAATCTCTACAAGCCAGGTTTGAACCTCTCATCAATGAACACAGTGTAGGAGGTTTTTAAATTCTCATCTCTTTCCAGCAGAAGTGGCTCATGGGGGGCCTTCCAGAGGCTGCCCAATGTGCGTGCTGTAGGACCGTGTGGACGGTGCTCAAGGTTGCGGGCAAATCACTGACTAGGGGCCTTGAGACTTCTGGGCGTGTCCTAGCACACTGACCAATTATATTGCTGGCAGGGGTTCTGGGCATGACCTGTCCTCTGACTTATCAGAGCATGGCTGGTGCCCTGTCTGCAGGACTTCTGAAGTAAGCCTGACAATGGGAGTTCAGAGCTGGCCTTAAAAGGCTGGGCGTGCTTCCAAGAAGTGCGAAGAGATTTCAGCCCAGGGCCCTGCCTAGCAGAAGCTGTCCAGTGTGTATGTGTATAACTCCGTTTGTGCCTGTGCCTCTGTGGATATGTGCATGTGTGTAACAGTGAGAGTGTGTGTTTGTGTGTGTGTGTGTGTGTGTGTGTGAGGGAGGAAGAGAGAGACAGAATCACTGTGGCACAGGTGATTTTGTGCAAAACACTTGGCACATTCTGATTTACAGCTCAATATTGACACCATTGTAGCTCTCCTTGGCCCTTGGTCAGTTTTCTTATTTTCAGATGTAAAGACACTGACGAGGGAGAGGTTTTTGCCCTGAGGCTTGCACTGGGAACTAGCAGCTGCCCTGTGTGTGTTGCCAGACTAGGAAACTTGTGGTGCCTGTCCATGTGGAGAGTCTCCTGGATGAGTTCCTTCTCTAGCCTTTTTCGCTAGGTCCCCTTGGAGCTGCATATAGCTAATGATTTGGAGATTTTACTCCTTTGGACAATTCTTTTCCTGATGCACAGTTTCTCTCCAGGTTTTAGCAATCAATTGTCTGAATGTCATATCGCATCCATTGTAGAAAATGACTACATCAGTGTCTTGCTTTCTCTACGCCCCCCCCCTCTCTCTCTCTCTCTATATATATATATCCATATATATGACATGTAGAGATCTGAAAATATTTATTACCTAGAGACCTTCATAGCTCTGGATTAGGGTAGTAATGCGGATACACCTGGCCCTTCTGAGCCACAGTCATGAAAGACATCTCACAGAGCCATTCATATACCTCTTAACACTCTACAAATCTTCAGCACAAACTATGGCTGCCAAATAATCTACTTAACTCTTGCTCTTTTTGTCCACCGAGTCCTATCCCAAAATTGTAAATCAAAGAAGAAATAGACATAGTGCAGTTCCCTGCACACAGGACAGTCTGAGGCTGGATCAGGGAGCTGCAATACGCCAGCCTCCATCGTGGCTGGAGCATCACTAAGACTACTTCCAAATTGTAGAGGCGAGGGCAGTTTTGGAGAGAGGGCTGCAGGCCAAGTGTTGCTACTCAGAGTGGGCCAAGACCTATATTTTCTACGTGTAACCTTTCCTCACAAACATAAAATTACAATCTCACTTGTAAGAAGTATGCATGGGCATGGAGGGTTTGTCTTCAGTGCTCTGGCACTGATCAAAACAGGGCCTGAATTTCAGTCCTTTTGTGTCTCTGTCATCCTGTCCCTCTGACTGTCTCTATGTGCCTTCTTCACTGGGCCATTATGGAAGTCAGTGCATGCATCGCGAACTTGGACTTCCTGGTGTTGAAATTTTCCTTTCTTTGCCCTTTTGATTATTCAGTCTCCTGTATATGGCGTAGTACATTGGGGAACTGAGAAGACAGCGATCCTGCTGCAGGTAACAGGCATATGTCCATCTCCAGCTGCAGCTGTCCAGGCCCTCTGTGCTTGACTCCCATTCTCCAGGGCTCTGAGGCTGACACTCAGCCTAAATGCAACCCTCCTAAATTTCCTGCACCACATCCTTGTCCTTATTCCAAGAGAGCCCAGGTCAATAGAAGTGAATCTCTATCCCCCTGGCACACACATTGTGCTTTCCCTCTATTGGTTCGAATGTAAAAGATCTGTGGTACTGATGGCCACACCAGTGTCCAGATTTTCCACGCAAAACGGAAGCTTTCAAGGTTCTGAAAGAGGGTATTTTCATGGCTGTGCAATGTCTTTTCCAAGTGCCTCTTGGGGTTTCAAGTCCTTTTGAAACCTGAAGTTCTTTCTTGTATCTAAGGCACATTCTCATCTCTGGCTAGAAGGCCCTCCCATCTAGGAGCACAGTTATCCTGGGGTCAGGAGGTCTGCCAGCCTGCTAGCTCCTGGAGGGATTCCCGAGTATTATGTACTCAGGTCCCAAGTGGTAACAGGTGTTTCCAATTGCCTTTTTTAGCAGCCAGACCCTCAAGTGAGGGTCGGGGCTGTGATCTCCACTGGAAACTCCTAATACAGCCAATGGAGGGATCCATCTTCCTTTTGTCTCTCCATAGCAAGGGCCCGGAAATTTGTGCTTCTGGCAAGCAGAGCGACTTTGTATGGGACACTCATGGATGCCTACTTCTGGGAATCTCTGGGTGTGATGTGTGGACACCAGGACACCATGATCAGGGATTGTGAGGCCACTGGAGCATTTTCCTTAGCAGGACCCAAATGGGAGGTGTAATGGGCCAAGTTCATCCACTATTGTTTGGTCAAACACAGTTCCCATATATGTTCAGAAACAGCTCTTTCTGGGTTCTTTCTGGGCTTGTAATCTGCTGTCCACTGAGAAGTATACTGCGAGCCTGGAGGCTGATTATGCAACCAAACGTGACTGGACAGGGTCCTGCCCCTGAATTCTGAGGGGTGCCCCAGCTTCCCCCATTGGCAGTGTTTGGATGATAGTGATGCATGAGATTGAATCGGGAACTCAGGAGAGAAAGACATGAGAGTCCCTTTGCATATGCATTCTTGCTTAGCCAGAATCTGGACTAGCTGGCTTTCCCTAACCAGCTAGGTTCTCTGTACATAAGTTGCTGGTGAGGCTGGCTACCTTGCCACCCATGCTCAGAGACTACTATAGGTGTATTCTGAGCACACACAGACACACACATACAGCCAGACAGACACAAACACATTACTGTCAGTTCTGGTAGTACAGCATATGTTGAAGGATGGGGCTGTCAGGGGTCTGTGGGCATGAGAGCTGCTGCCTTACAATATCTACAAGCAGGTTTGAACCTGTCATCAATGAACACAGTGTAGGAGGTTTTAGAATTATGGTCTCTTTCCAACTCATCTATTTCTCTTCTCTCCTTCTCTGTCTCTAACTCTCACATGCTCTCACACACTCTGTCTTCACTCATTAATATTTTACTTATATACTTATTTTACTGACAGGCCCAGATATACAAAGAGAGTTACCAGACCACTGCTGAGCTCTGGCTTGTTGTGTTGGCGATTTCACCTAGGCTACTGGACCGTCAGTTTGTAAGTCTTTCTGACACAAGCCATATTCTGCCTCCTCATTTCCATGCCAGTATCACTCACAGTTTATAATAAAGTGATTTTTTTGCAAAACACTTGGTTCATTCTGATTTTCAGATCAATATTGACACCACTGTAGCTCTCTTTGGCCCTTGGTCACTTTTCTTCTTTTCAAATATAAAGACACTGAAGAGGGAGAGGTTTTTGCCCTGAGGCTTGCACTGGGAACTAGCAGCTGCCCTGTGTGTATTGCCAGACTAGGAAACTTGTGGTGTCTGTCCATGTGGAGAGTCTCCTTGATGAGTCCCTTCTCGAGCCTTTTTCACTATGTCCGGTTGGAGCAGCATATAGCTAATGATTTTGAGATTTTACTTCTTTGGACAATTCTTTTCCAGATGCACAGTTTCTCTCCGGGTTTTAGCAATCAATTGTCTGAATGTCATATAGAATGCATTGTAGAAAATGACTACATAAGTCTCTCTCTCTCTCCCTCTCTCTCTCTCTCTCTCTCTCTCTCTATATATATATATATATATATATATATATATATGTAACAAGTAGTGATATGAAAATATTTTTAGCTAGAGACCTGCACACCTCTGGATTAGGGTAGTAATGTGGATATACCTGGCCCTTCTGAGCCACAGTCATGAGAGTCATCTCACAGAGCCATTCGTATTCCTCTTATCACTCTACAATTCTCTCTCAGCACAAACAACCGCTGCCAAATCCTCTATCTCCCTCTTGCTCTTTTTGTCCACCGAATTCTATCCCCAGACTGTAAATCAAAGAAGAAATAAACATAGTGCAGTTTCCTGCACATAGGACAGTCTGAGGCTGGACCAGGGAGCTGCAATATGCCAGCCTGCATCCTGACTAGAGCATCACTAAGACTACTTCCAAATTGGAGAGGCAAGGGCAGTTTTGGAGAGTGGACTGCAGGCCAAGTGTTGCTCATCAGAGTGGTCTAAGACCTAGATGTTCTAAGTGTAACCTTTCCTCACAAACATAAAATAACAATGCCACTTGTTTCAGTCACTGTCATTCTGTCTCTCTGACTGTGTCTACGTGCCTTCTTCCATGGACCCTTCGTGGTAGTCAGTGCATGCATAGTGAACTCTTTCTTCCTGGTGTTGAAATTTTCCTTTCTATACCCTTTGCATTACTTAGTCTCATGCATATGGCGAAGTACAGGGGAGAACTTAGGAGACAGCGTCCTGCTTCAGGTAACAGGCATATGTCCATCTCCAGATGCAGCTGTCAAGGTCCTCTGTGCTTGATTCCCATTCTCCAGGGCCCTGTAGCTGACACTCAGCCTAAATGCAGCCCTCCTCAATTTCCTGCACCACATCCTTGTCCTTATTGCATGAGAGCCCAGGTCAAGAGAATTGAAACTCTACCAACCTGGCACACAAATTGTGCTTTCCCTTTATTGGGCCGAATGTAAAGGATCTTTGGTACTGATGGCCACACCAGTATCCAGATTTTCCATGCAAAACGGAAGCTTCCAGGATTCAGAAAGAGGGTGTTTTCATGGCTGTGAAATGTCTTTCCAAGTGCCTCCTGGGGTTTCAATTCATTTTGAAACCTGAAGTTCGTTCTTGTATCTAGGGAATATTCTCACCTCTGGCCCAAAGGCCCTCTCAACTCGGAGCACAGCTATCCCGGGGTCAGGAGTTCTGCCAGCCTGCTAGCTCCTGGAGGGATTCCTGAGTATGTCCTCAGGCCCCAAGTTGTAACAGGTGTTTCCAATTGCCTTTATTAACAGCAGCCAGGCCCTCAGGTGAGGGGCCCTGCTGTGATCTCACTGGAAGATCCTAATTCAGCCAATGGAGGCATCCATCTTCCTTTTGTCTCTCCATAGCAAGGGCCCTGGGAGTTTGTGCTTCCTGCAAGCAAAGCGACTTTGTATGGGACACTCATGCATGCCTACTTCTGGGAATCTCTCTGAGTGTGATGTGTGGACACCAGGACACCATGATCAGGGATTGTGAGGACACAGGAGCAATTGCCTTAGCCGGACCCAAAGAGTAGTTGTGAGGGGCCGGGTTCATCCACTTTTGTTTGGTCAAACACAGTTCCCATCTATGTTGAAATACAGCTCTTTCTTGGTCCATTCTTGGCTTTTAATCTGCTGCCCTGAGCAGTGGACTGAGAGTCTGGAGGCTGAGTAGGCAGCCAAACGTGACTGGACAGGCTCCTGCCCTTGAATTCTGAGTGTTGCCCTAGCTTACCCTGTGGGCAGTGTTTGGATGATAGTGAGGTATGAGATTGAATCGGGAACTCAGGAGAAGGAGACATGAGAGTCCCTTTGCATGTGCATTATTGCTTAGCCAGAATATGGGCTAGCTGGCTTTCCCTACCCGCTAGGTTCTCTGTACATAAGTTGCAGGTGAGGCTGGATACCTTGACACCAATGCTCTGAGCACATACAGACACATACTGTCAGACAGACAAACAGACACACACACACATTACTTTCCAGCAGAAGTGGCTGGTGGGGGGTCCTTCCAGAGGCTGCCCAATGAGCCTGCTACAGGGCCGTGTGGGCGGTGCTCAAATTGTTGGCCAATCACTGACTAGAAGCCTTGACACTCATGGGCGTGTCCTAGCACACTGGTCAATGATAATGCTGGCAGGGGTTCTGTGCGTGGCCTAGGCCTCTAGCATATCAGAGCATGGCTGGTGCCCTGTCTGCAGGCCTTCTGAAGTAAGCCCGACAATTGGAGCTCAGAGATGGCCTTAAAAGGCTGGGCGTGCTTGCAGGAAGTGTGAAGCAGGGTTCACCCAGGACCCTACCTTGCAGAAGCTGTCCAATTTGCATGTGTATAACTCCGTTTGTGCCTGTGCCTCTGTGGATGTGTGCGTGTGTGTAAGTATGAGAGTGTGTGTTTGTGTGTGTTTGTGTGTGTGTGTGAGGGAGGGAGAGAGAGAGAACAACAGTATTACTGTGGCACAGGTGATTTAGTGCAAAACACTTGGCACATTCTGATTTACAGCTCAATATTGACACCATTGTAGCTCTCCTTGGCCCTTGGTCACTTTTCTTATTTTCAGATGTAAAGACACTGACGAGGGAGAGGTTTTTGTCCTGAGGCTTGCACTGGGTACTAGCAGCTGCCCTGTGTGTTTTGCCAGACTAGGAAACTTGTGGTGCATGTCCATGTGGAGGGTCTCATGGATGAGATTTTACTCCTTTGGACAATTCTTTTCCTGATGCACAGTTACTCTCCAGGTTTTAGCAATCAATTGTCTGAATGTCATATTGCATCCATTGTAGAAAATGACTACATCAGTGTCTTGCTCTCTCTCTCTCTCTCTCTCTCTCTCTATATATATATATATATATAACATATAGAGTTCTGAAAATATATTTTAGCTAGAGACCTGCAAGGCTCTGGATTCGGGTAGTAATTCGGATACACCTGGCCTTTCTAAGCCACAGTCATGAGAGAGATCTCACAGAGCCATTCGTTTACCTCTTGTCACTCTACAAATCTCTCTCAGCACAAACTACAGCTGCCAAATCATCTAATTCCCTCTTGCTCTTTTTGTCCACCGAGTCCTATACCAAAAACCAAAGAAGAAATAGACATAGTGCAGTTCCCTGCACACAGGACAGGCTGAGGCTGGACAAGGGAGATGAAATACGGCAGCCTGCATTTGTCAGGAGCATCACTAAAACTACTTCCAATTAGCAGAGTCTAGGGCAGTTTTGGAGAGTGGACTGCAGGCCAAGTGTTGCTTCTCAGAGTGGGCTAAGATCTAGATGTTCTAAGTGTAACCTTTCCTCACAAAAATAAAATAACAAAGCCACTTGTAAGATGTATACATGGGAATGGAGGGTTTGTCTTCAGTGCTCTGGCACTGATCAACACAGGGCCAGAATTTGTCCTTTTCAGTCACTGTCATCCTGTCTCTCTGTCTCTACGTGCCTTCTTCCCTGGACCCTTCGTGGAAGTCAGTGCATGCATCATGAACTCGGTCTTCCTGGTGTTGAAATTTTCCTTTCTTTGCCCTTTGGAATACTTAGTCTTGTGCATATGGCGTAGTACAGAGGAGAACATAGGAGACAGTGTTCCTTCTGCAGCTAACAGGCATGTGTCCATCTCCAGCTGCAGCTGTCCAGGCCCTCTGTGCTTGACTCCCATTATCCAGGGCCCTGTGGCTGACAATCAGCCTAAATACAGCCCTCCTCAATTTCCTGCACCACATACTTGTCCTTATTCCACGAGATCCCAGGTCATGAGAAGTGAAACTCTACCACCCTGGCACACACATTGTGCTTTCCCTCTATTGGGCCGAATGTAAAGGATCTCTGGTACTGATGGCCACACCAGTGTCCAGATTTTCCTTGAAAAACGGAAGCTTCCATGGTTCAGACAGAGGATGTTTTGATGACTGTGAAATGTCTTTTCCAAGTGCCTCCTGGGGTTTCAAATACATTTAAAACCTGAAGTTCATTCTTGTATCTAGGGAATATTCTCACCTCTGGCCCGAAGGCACTCCCAACTCGGAGCACAGCTATCCCGGGGTCAGGAGGTCTGCCAGCCTGCTAGCTCCTGGAGGGATTCTTGAGTATGATCTCAGGCCCCAAGTGGTAACAGGTATTTCCAATTTCCTTTATTAGCAGCAGCCAGGCCCTGAAGTGAGGGGTGGGACTGTGATCTCCACTGGAAGCTCCTAATTCATCCAATGGAGGCATCCATCTTCCTTTTGTCTCTCCATAGCAAGGGCCCGGGGAGTTTGTAATTCCTGCAAGCAAAGCGACTTTGTATGGGACACTCATGCATGCCTACTTCTGGGAATCTCTCTGAGTGTGATGTGTGGAAACCAGGACTCAATGATCGGAGATTGTGAGGCCATAGGAGCAACTGCCTTAGCCGAACCCAAAGGGTAGGTCTAAGGGGACGGGTTCATCCACTATTGTTTGGTCAAACACAGTTTCCATCTATGTTGAAACACAGCTCTTTCTGGGTTCATTCTTGGCTTGTAATCTGCTGCCCTGAGCAGTGGACTGAGAGTCTGGAGGCTGAGTAGGCAGCCAAATGTGACTGGACAGGCTCCTGCCCTTGAATTCTGAGGGGTGCCCCAGTTTACCCCGTTGGCAGTGTTTGGATGATAGTGAGGCATGAGATTGAATCGGGAATTCAGGAGAAGGAGTCATGAGAGTCCCTTTGCATGTGCATTTTTGCTTAGCCAGAATCTGGGCTAGCTGGCTTGCCCTGACCAGCTAGGTTCTCTGTACATAAGTTGCAGGTGAGGCTGGCTACCTTCCAACCATGCTCTGAGAATACTATAGGTGAGCTCTGACAACACACAGACAGACAGACAGACAGACCCCCCCACACACACACACATTACTGTCTGGTCTGGGAGTACAGCATATGGTGAAGGCTGGGGCTGTCTGGGGTCTGTGGGTGAGAGCTGCTGTCTTACAATCTCTACAAGCCAGGTTTGAACAAGTCATAAATGAACACAGTTTAGGAGGATTTTGAATTCTGAGATTTTCCCCGCAAATCGGAAGCTTCCAGGGTTCTGAAAGAGGGTGTTTTGATGGCTGTGAAATGACATTTCCAAGTGTCTCATGGGGTTTCCAAATCATTTTAAAACCTGAAGTTCTTTCTTGTATCTACGGAATATTCTCACCTCTGGCCAGAAGGGCCGCCCAACTTGGAGCCCAGCTATCCCGGGGTCAGGAGGTCTGCCAGCCTGCTAGCTCCTGGAGGGATTCCTGAGTATGTCCTCAGGGCCCAAGTGGTAACAGGTGTTTCCAATTGCCTTTATTAGCAGCAGCCAGGCCCTCAGGTGAGGGGCGGGGCTGTGATCTCTACTGGAAGCTCCTAATTAAGTGAATGGAGGCATCCATCTTCCTTTTGTCTCTCCATAGCAAGGGCCCGGGGAGTTTGTGCTTCCTGCAAGCAGAGCGACATTGTATGGGAAACTCATGCATGCCTACTTCTGGTAATCTCTCTGAGTGTGATGTGTGGACACCAGGACTCCATGATCAGGGATTGTGAGGCCACAGGAGGAATTGCCTTAGCCGGACCCAAAGGGTAGGTATAAGGGGCAGGGTTCATCCACTATTGTTTGGTCAAACACAGTTCTCATCTATGTTGAAACACAGCTCTTTCTGGGCTGGTAATCTGCTACCCTGAGCAGTGGACTGAGAGTCTGGAGGCTGAGTAGGCAGCCAAACGTAACTGGACAGGCTCATGCCCCTGAATTCCGAGGGGTGCCCCAGCTTACCCCGTTGGCAGTGTTTGAATGATAGTGAGGCATGGGACTGAATCGGGAACACAGGAGAGGGAGACATGAGGGTACCTTTGCATATGCATTCTTGCTTAGCCAGAATCTGTGGTAGGTGGCTTGCCTTGACCAGCTAGGTTCTCTGTACATAAGTTGTAGGTGAGGCTGGTATCTTGACACCCATGCCTTGAGACTACTATAGGTGAGCTCTGAGCACATACAGACACACACAGACAGCCAGACAAAAAGACACACACACATTACTGTAAGGTCTGGTAGTACATCATATGGTGAAGGCTGGGGTTATATGGGTTCTGTGGGCATGAGAGCTGCTGCCTTACAATCTCTAAAAGCCAGCTTTGAACCTGTCATCAATGAACACAGTGTAGGAGGTTTTTGACTTCTGGTCTCTTTCCAACTCATCTATTTCTCTTCTTGCCTTCTCTGTCTCTAACTCTCACATGCTCTCACACACTCTATCTTCACTGATTGATATTTTACTTATATACTTATTTTACTGACAGGCCAAGATACACAAAGAGAGTTACCAGAGCACTGCTGAGCTCTGGCTTGTTTTGTTGGTGATATCACCTACGCTACTGAAGCCACAGCTTTGTAAGTCTCTATGACACAAGCCATATTCTGTCTCCTCATTTCCATGGCAGTTTCTCTCAGATTTTATAATAAACATATATATATGTATATATATATATATATATACATACAAATATATATATCTGTAATTTTTAGAATTGTCGACCTATGTTGATCTTTATCAAAATTAACACATTTATAACAGCTTCCTTTTTCATTAATAATTGGCCACCTAGTTGGAGCAGGATTCAATAAAATTATAAATAATAGAACCTTCCATTAGCATTTCTAATAGCATTTCTATCAGCATCCTTATTGTAACTATCATAGTACAGAAGTTGCCTCATTTCTCTAGTGTAAGCTTCAGTACATATGAGTTTCTTTTCATTCTCCTGAAATCTTAATTTCCCTGGACTCTGAAGTGTCTCGGAATTTTTGAAGCAGCCCTCTGTTTTTCAGCAGATGGTGTTTTGATGGCTGTGAAATGTCTTTTCCAAGTGCCTCATGGGGTTTTCAAATCCTTTTGAAACCTGAAGTTCTTTCTTGTATCTAGGGAATATTCTTAACTCTGGCCAGAAGCGCCACCCAACTAGGAGCACAGCTATGCCGGGATCAGGTGGTCTGCCAGCCTGAGGTCTGCCAGCTCCTGGAGGGATTCCTGAGTATGTCCTCATGGCCCAAGTGTTAACAGGTGTTTCCAATTGCCTCTATTAGCAGCAGCCAGGCCCTCAGTTGAGTGCGGAGCTGTGATCTCCACTGGAAGCTCCGAATTCAGCCAATGGAGGCATACATCTTTCTTTTGTCTGTCCATAGCATGGCCCGGGGAGTTTGTGCTTCCTGCAAGCAGAGAGACTTTGTATGGGACACTCATGCATGCCTACTTCTGGGAAACTCTATGAGTGTGATGTGTGGAAACCAGGACACCATGATCAGGGATGTGAGGAAACAGGATTAATTGCCTTAGCAGGACCCAAATGGTAGGTGTAAGGGACCGGGTTCTTCCACTATTGTTTGGTCGAACACAATTCCCATCTATGTTGAAACACAGCTCTTTCTGGGTACTTTCTGAACTTGTAATCTGCTACCCTGAGCAGTGGACTGAGAGCCTGGAGGCTGAGTAGGCAGCCAAATGTGACTGGACAGGCTCATGCCCCTGAATTCTTAGTGGTTCCCCAGCTTCCCCAATTGGCAGTGTTTGGATGATAGATAGTGAGGAATGGGATTGAATAGGGAACTCAGGAGATTTAGACATAAGAGTCCCTTTGCATGTGCATTCTTGCTTAGCCAGAATCTGGGGTAGCTGGATTGCCCTGACCAGCTAGGTTCTCTGTACATAAGTAGAAGGTGAGGTTGGCTACCTTCCCACGCATGCTCTGAGACTACTATATGTGAGATCTGAGCACACACAGACACAGACAGACAGACAAACAGACACACTCACATTATTGTCAGGTCTGATAGTACGGCATATGGTGAAGGCTGGGGCTGTCTGGGGTCTGTGGGCATGAGAGCTGCTGCCTTACAATCTCTACAAGCCAGCTTTTAACCGGTCATCAATGAAAACAGTGTAGGAGGTTTTTGAATTCTCACTCTTTCCAGCAGAAATGGATGGTGTGCGGGCCTTCCAGAGGCTCCCCAATGAGCCTGATGCAGGGCCGTGTGGGCGGTGATTAAGGTTGCTGGCCAATCACTGACTATGGGCATTGACACTCCTGGGCATGTCCTAGCACACTGGCCAATTATATTGCTGGAAGGGGTTCTAGTCTTAGCCTAGACCTCTGGCCTATCAGAGCATGGCTCGTGCCCTGTCTGCGGGCCTTCTGAAGTAAGCCCGACAATGGGAGCTCAGAGCTGGACTTAAAGGGCTGAACGTGATTCCAGGAAGTGCGAAGCAGGGTTCAACCCAGTGCCATGCCTTGCAGAAGCTGTCCAGTGTGCATGTGTATAACTCCCTTTGTGCCTGTGCCTCTGTGGATGTGTGTGTGTCTGTAAGTGTGAGAGTGTGTGTTTGTGTGTGTGAGGGAGCTAGAGAGAGAACAACAGAATAACTGTGGTACAGGTGATTTTGTACAAAACACTTGGCACATTCTGATTTACATCTCAATATTGACACCATTGTGGCTCTCCTTGACCCTTGGTCACTTTTCTTATATTCAGATGTAAAGACACTGAAGAGGGAGAGATTTTTGCCCTGAGGCTTCACTGGGAACTAGTAGCTGCCCAGTGTGTGTTGCGAGTCTAGGAAACTTGTGGTGCCTGTCCATGTGGAGAGTCTCCTTGATGAGTTCCTTCTCAAGCCTTTTTTGATCGGTCCAATTGGAGCTGCATATAGCTAATGATTTGGAGATTTTAGTCCTTTGGACAATTCTTTTCATGATGCACAGTTTCTCTCCAGGTTTTAGCAATAAATTGTCTGAATGTCTTTTCGCATCCATTGTAGAAAATGACTACATCAGTGTCTTGCTGTCTCTCTCTCTCTCATTATATATATATATATATATACACATATATATGTATATATATATATATAACATATAGAGGTCTGAAAATATATTTTAGCTAGAGACCTGCACAGCTCTGGATCAGGGTAGTAATACGGATACACCTGGCCCTTATGAGCCAGAGTCATGAGAGACATCTCACAGAGCCATTCGTTTACCTCTTGTCACTCTACAAATCTCTCTCAGCACAAACTACAGCTGCCAAATCATCTACTTCCCTCTTGCTCTTTTTGTCCACCGAGTCCTATAACAAAACTGTAAATCTAAGAAGAAATAGACATAGTCCAGTTCCCTGCACATAGGACAGGCTGAGGCTGGACCAGGGTGATGAAATATGCCACCATGCATTTTGCTGGAGCATCACTAAAACTACTTCCAATTTGGAGAGGCAAGGGCAGTTTTGGAGCGCGTTCTGCAGGCCAAGTGTTGCTTCTCAGAGTGGCTAAGACCTAGATGTTCTAAGTGTAACCTTTCCTCACAAACATAAAATAACAATGCCATTTGTAACAAGTATGCTTGGGCATGGAGGGTTTGTCTTCAGTGCTCTGGCACTTATCAACACCGGGCCAGAATTTCTGTCCTTTTCAGTCACTGTCATTCTGTCTCTCAGACTGTCTCTGTGTGCCTTCTTCCCTGGACCCTTCCTGGAAGTCAGTGCATGCATCTTGAACTCGGTCTTCCTGGTGTTGAAATTTTCCTTTCTTTGCCCTTTGGATTACTTAGTTATGTGCATATGGCGTAGTACAGAGGGGAACTGAGGAGACAGCATTCCTGCTGCAGGTAACAGGCATATGTCCATCTCCAGCTGCAGCTGTCCAGGCACTCTGTGCTTGACTCCCATTTTCCAGGGCCCTGTGGCTGACACTCAGCCTAAATGCACCCCTCCTCAATTTCTGGCACCGCATCATTGTCCTTATTCCATAAGAGCACAGGTTAAGATAAGTGAAACTCTACCACCCTGGCACACACATTGTGCTTTCCCTCTATTGGGCCGAATGTAAAGGATCTGTGGTACTGATGGCCACACCAGTGTCCAGATTTTCCACGCAAAATGGAAGCTTCCAGGGTTCAGAAAGAGGGTGTTTTGATGGCTGTGAAATGACATTTCCAAGTGCCTCCTGGGGTTTCAAATCCTTTTGAAACCTGAAGTTCTTTCTTTTATCTAGGGAATATTCTCACCTCTGGCCCGAAGGCCCTCCAAACTAGGAGCACAGCTATCCCGGGGTCAGGAGGTCTGCCAGCCTGCTAGCTCCTGGAGGGATTCCTGAGTATGTCCTCAGGGCGCAAGTGGTATCAGGTGTTTCCAATTGCCTTTATTAGCAGCAGCCAGGCCCTCAGGTGAGGGGAGGGGCTGTGATCTCCACAGGAAGCTCCTAATTCAGCCAATGGAGGCATCCATCTTCCTTTTATCTCTCCATAGCAAGGGCCCGGGGAGTTTGTGCTTCCTGCAGGCAGAGCGACTTTGTATGGGATACTCATGCATGCCTACTTCGGGGAATCTCTCTGAGTGTGATGTGTGGACATAAGGACACCATGATCAGGGATTGTAAGGCCACAGGAGCAATTGCCTTAGCCGGACCCAAAGGGTAGGTGTAAGGGGCCAGGTTCATCCACTATTGTTTGGTCAAACACAGTTCCCATCTATGTTGAAACATAGCTCTTTCTGGGCTTTTAATCTGCTGCACTGAGTAGTGGACTGAGAGCCTGGAGGCTGAGTAGGCAGCCAAACGTGACTGCCTCCTCAGCCTCATGCCCTTGAATTCTGAGGGGTGCCCCAGCTTACCCCTTTGTCAGTGTTTGGATGATAGTGAGGCAAGGGATTGAATCAGGAACTCAGGAGAGGGAGACATGAGAATCCCTTTGCATATGCATTCTTGCTTAGCCACTATCTGGGCTAGCTGACTTGCCCTGTCCAGCTAGGTTCTCTGTACATAAGTTGCAGGTGAGGTTGGCTACCTTGACACCCATGGTCTGAGACTAATATAGGTGAGCTCTGAGCACACACAGACACACACAGACAGACAGACAGACACACACTCACACACACATTAGTGTCAGGTCTGGTAGTGCAGCATATGGTGAAGTCTGGGGCTGTATGGGGTCTTTGGGCATGAGAGCTGCTGCCTTACAATCTTTCAAGCCAGGTTTGAACCTGTCATCAATGAACACAGTGTAGGAGGTTTTTGACTTCTGATCACTTTCCAACTCATCTATTTCTTTTCTCTCCTTCTCTGTCTCTGACTCTCACAGGCTCTCACTCACTCTGTCTGCACTCAGTAATATTTTACTTAATCCTTATTTTATTGACAGGCCCAGCTATACAAAGAGAGTTGTCAGAGCACTGCTGAGGTTTGGCTTGTTGTGTTGGTGATTTCACCTGGGCTACTGGAGCCTCAGCTTTGTAAGTCTCTCTGACACAAGCCATATTCTGTCTCCTCATATCCATGGCAGTTCTCTCAGACTATATAATAAACATATACATCTATATACATCTCTCTATATATACATATATATGTATATCTGTTATTTTTAGAATTGTCTACCTATGTAATTGATATCAATCAGAATTAACACATTTATAACAGCTTCCTTTTTCATTAATTATTGGCCACCTAGTTGGAGCAGCATTCAATACAATTATAAATAATAGAACCTTCCAGTAGCATTTCTAATAGCATTTCTATCAGCATCCTTATTGTAATTATCATAGTGCAGAACTTGCCTCCTTTCTCTAGTGTAAGCTTTAGTACATATGAGTTTCTTTTCATTCTCCTGAAATCTTAATTTCCCTGGACTCTGAAGTGTCTCAGAATTTTTGAAGCAGCCCTCTGTTTCTCAGCAGATGGTTTTCATTCTCTCCTGTGATCAGGTCTTCTTGTGCTTTTTGTTTTTATTTTTCATTTCTTTTTCAAATCCTATATCATCCCCATTTATTTACATATTTATTTATTTATTTAGTCCTATATTACATGAGGGGTCATTTCTTCTGCTTGAAAGATTTTTCTCTTATAATTTAAGGGAAGTTTACACCCACAATACATTTCGTGTGGTAAATCCTACACACATATGGTGATGGCTGGGGTGGTCTGGGTGCTGTGGACTTGAGACTTCTGCCTTACAATCTCTACAACCCAGGTTTGAACCTGTCATGTATGAACACAGTGTGGGAGGTTTTTGACTTCTGGTCTCTTTCCCACTCTTCTATTTCTATTCTTGCCTTCTCTGTCTCTGACTCTCACAGGCTCTCACTCACTCTGTCGGCACTCATTAATATTTTACTTATACATTATTTTACTGAGAGGCCCAGATATACAAAGGGAATCACCAGGAAACTGCTGATCTCTGGCTGATTTTTGGCGATTTTACCTAGGTTTCTGGAGCCTCATCTTTGTAAGTCTCTCTGGCACAAGCCTTACTCTGTCTCCTCATAGCCATGCCAGTATCCCTCAGAGTCTATAATAAAGATACACTTACATATATGTATATATATACATATATATATATCAGTCATTTTTAGAATTTTTGAACTTTTTATTTGATCTGAATTCAGAATTACCACATTTATAACAGCCTCCTTATTCATAAATAATTGTTCACAAAGTTGGAGCAGGATTCACTACAATTATAAATTATAAGCCTTCCAGGAGCATTTCCAATAGCCTTTCTATCAGGATCCTCATTGTAATTATCATAGCACAGATCTTGCCTCCATTTTCTAGTGTAAGCTTCAATACTTATGCCTTTCTTTTCATTCTCCGGAATTCTTAATTTGCATGGACCCTGAAGTGTCAGGGAAGTTTTGAAGCAGCCCTCAGTTTCTCAGCAGATATTTTCTATATTTCTGCTGTATTCAGGTCTTCCTGTGGTTTTTGATTTTATTTTTTTCAAATCCTCCTAGATCATCCCCATTCATTTGCATATTTATTTATTTATTTAGTTCCATATCACATGAGGGATCATTTCTTCTGCCTGATAGATTTTCTCTAATAATTGAAGGGAACTTTTGACACTGAATACATTTCCTTTTGCACTTACTACACACTATTATAACTACTACTGAACTGACAGTGACATCCAATGCACAATGGATTAGTATTGCATGGCTCTAAAGAATGTTCACTATTTAACCTACAATGTTTTTAACCTCACAAATAATTATTCTGCTCTTTCTTGGGGGATGAATGGTTTACTGTCAACAGATACATGTAATAGTGGGCACGGGGGTAATTTTTCCCACTTTCCCTATATTTCTGTATATCATTTGTATCTTTCTTACTGAGGATAAAGAAACAGTCATAAATTGAGAGAGCAGGGCCCAAGCAGGAAGAGAGACAGAGAAACAGCTGAAGTTCTGATTTGACACTAGCCCAGCTTTTCCCTAGCTGGGTATGTGGTGAGCAGGAGCTCAAAACGGGGTCCTGGGCTTTCACATAGTTTCCTGGCATCTCCACCAGCTGTGCCTCCAACCCATACTTCCTTCGTTGTCCATGTAACTATAGATCTACTCTAGGCACTTCTCACCTTCATATGCCAGAAACTTAACACTTCTCCCCTCCACCCTTGAAAATTTGACCTTTTACTTGATTGCAAAGCAGTAAGCCCAATCCATGTTATTTCAGGGAAAAGTGTGTGCATCTCTGTGGAAGGTGTGTGTGTGTGTGTGTGTAAGTGTACCTAAGTGTGTTTCAGTTATGATTACCACTGTTGTTTCTTTATTCCTGACGCAGGGTCTTAGGAACTGGGTTGTGCTATGACAAAGGAAGTTTCCACTGCACAGGTGGTTTTTCAAATATGAATGGCACATTGGAAATTCTAGACACTGTTGTGCATTTTCCCAGGTGGTCCTCAGATGGGTTCTTTACTTTGCTATTCCCATGCTATGTGTAATTTTCTGAGTAGACTCAGAGGAGTGGCATGGGGAAGCTCAGCTGCATTCTGATGTGTGTCCACAAGGTGGCAGCAAAGCCCATAGTTGAGTGTAGTGATTCTGTGGAATGAGAACACTGGGATTTGTGGCCCATGGACAGCAAGGTTGAAATTGACGTAGAGTGCCCTAGACATCTGTTCTTTCCTGTGAGGTGGGGGGATCCCCCATTTAGCTTTGCAAGTGGAAGGGGTTTCTCTCTTTGGGATGACTCTACTGGGAGCTTGTGAATCCCTGTGCTCAGCTGCATTCTGCTGTGTGTCCACAAGAGGGTAGCACCAGTGCAGGAGTAAGGCTCCATGGGGCAAGTGCCCTGAGGCACTGGGCTATGAAAGTGAAGACAGTGTTTCTGGGTGTGCCATAAGAGCATGGCCAGCCTAGCTCAAGCAGGCAGTGTCCTAAGGATGGGTCCAGACAGGAGCTGTTGGGTCATGTAGGCAGAAACAGGGCCTTCAGAGGACGGCAGAGAGTCCCCGGGGGAGGGTCTAAGAGACTGTGCTCTCTGAGCCTGAGGGGAGGGCCCAGTGTGTATTCATAGAGACAGCTGGCCAATTAGAGAAGAACATCACCCTCAGGGGCTTGATCCAAGAGCTGGCCAATGAGAACAGAGGAGACTTCTGGTCACTTTCCAACTCATCTATTTCTCTTCTCTCCTTCTCTGTCTCTAACTCTCACACACTCTGTATTCACTCATTGATATTTTACTTATATACTTATTTTACTGACAGGCCCAGATATACAAAGAGAGTTACCGGACCACTGCTGATCTCTGGATTGTTCTGTTGGTGATATCACCTAGGCTACTGGAGCCACTGCTTTGTAAGTCTCTCTGACAAAGCCATATTCTGTCTCCTCATATCCATGGCAGTATCTCTCAGACTTTATAATAAACATATACATATACATATACATATACATATACATATACATATACATATACATATACATATATATATCTGTCATTTTTAGAATTGTCGTCCTATGGAATTGATCTTTATCAGAATTAACACATTTATAACAACTTCCTTTTTCATTAATATTTGGCCACCTAGTTGGAGTAGGATTCAATACAATTATAAATAATAAAACCTTCCAGTAGCATTTCTAATAGCATTTCTATCAGCATCCTTATTGTAACTATCATAGTACAGAACTTTCCTCCTTTCTCTAGTGTAAGCTTCAGTACATATGAGTTTCTTTTCATTCTCCTGAAATCTTAATTTCCCTGGACTCTGAAGTGTCTCAGAATTTTTGAAGCAGCCCTCTATTTCTCAGCAGGTGGTTTCCATTTTCTGCTGTAATCAGGTCTTCTTGTTCTTTTTGTTTTTATTTTTCTTTTTTTTCAATCCTCCTAGATCATCACCATTTATTTGCATATTTATTTATTTATTTAGTCCTATATTACATGAGGGGTCATTTCTTCTGTTTGTTAGATTTTTCTCTTATAATTGAAGGGAAATTTACACTCACAATACATTTCGTGTGGTAAATACTACACACATATGGTGAAGGCTGGGGTGGTCTGGGATCTGTGGACGTGAGACTGCTGCCTTACAATCTCAACAACCCAGGTTTGAACCTGTCATGTATGAACACAGTGTGGGAGGTTTTTGACTTCTGGACTCTTTCCCACTCTTCCATTTCTCTTCTTGCCTTCTCTGTCTCTGACTCTCACGGGCTCTCACTCACTCTATCTGCACTCGTTAATATTTTACTTATATACTTATTTTACTGACAGACTCTGATATACAAAGAAAGTCGCTTTTTTGTTGGCGATTTCACCTAGGTTTCTGGAGCCTCAGCTTTTTAAGTCTCTCTGACACAAGCCATACTCTGTCTCCGCATAGCCATGCCAGTATCCCTCAGAGTCTATAATAAAGATACACATACATATATGTACATATATATATATATATATCAGTCATTTTTAGAATTGTTGACCTTTTTATTTGATCTTAATGCAGAATTACCACATTTATAACAGCTTCCTTACTCATAAATAATTGGTCACATAGTTGGAGCAGGATTCACTACAATTATAAATTATAAGCCTTCTAGGAGCATTTCCAATAGCCTTTCTATCAGTATCCACATTGTAGTTATCATTGCACAGAACTTGCCTCCATTTTCTAGTGTAAGCTTCAATACGTATGTCTTTCTTTTCATTGTCGGGAATTCTTAATTTACCTGGACACTGAAGTGTCATGGAAGTTTTGAAGCAGCCCTGTGTTTCTCTGCAGACGTATTCTATATTTCTGCTGTAATCAGGTCTTCCTGTGGGTTTTTTTTTCAAATCCTCCTTGATCACCCCCATTCATTTGCATATTTATTTATTTATTTATTTATTTAGTCCCATATCACTTGAGGGGTCATTTCTTCTGCCTGATAGATTTTCTCTTAAATTGAAGGGAACTTTTGACACACAATACATTTCCTTTTGCAGATACTACACACTACTACAACTATTACTGCACTGTTTTTGACAGTGACATCCAATGCACAATGGATTAGTATTGCATGGCTCTAAAGAATGTTCCCTATTTAAGCTACAAAGTTTTTAACCTCACAAATATTTATTCTGTTCTTTCTTGGGGGATGAATGGTTTACAGTCAACAGTTACATGTCATATTGGGCACAGGGGTAATTTTTCCCACTTTCTCTGTATTTCTGTACATCATTTGTAACTTTCATATTGAGGAGAAGGAAACAGTCGTAAATTGAGAGAGTAGGGCCCAAGCAGGAAGAGAGACAGAGAGACAGCTGCAGTTCTTATTTGACACTAGCCCAGCTTTTCCCTAGCTGGGTAAGTGGTGAGCAGGGGCTCAAAACGGGGTCCTGGGCTTCCAAATAGTTCCCTGGCATCTCCACCAGCTGTGCCTGCAACCCATGCTCCCTTCGTTGTCCATATAACTATTGATCTTCTCTAGGCACTTCTCACCTTCATATGCCAGAAACTTAACACTTCTCCCCTCCACCCATGAAACTTTGACCTTTTACGTGAGTGCAAAACAGCAACCCCAATCCACATTATTTCAGGGAAAAGTGTGCGTCTCTGTGGGAGCGTGTGTGTGTGTGTGTGTGTGTGTGTAAGTGTACCTAAGTGTGTTTCAGTTATGATTACTGCTGTTGTTTCTTTATTCATGACGCAGGGTCTTAGGAACTGGGTTGTGCTATGACAAAGGAAGTTTCCACTGCACAAGTGGTTTTTCAAATATGAATGGCACATTGGATATTCTGGACACTGTTGTGCATTCTCCCAGGTGGTCCTCAGATGGGTTCTTTCCTTTACTATTCCCATGCTGTGTGTAATTTTCTGTGTAGACTCAAAGAGGAGTGGCATGGGGAAGATGAGCTGCATTCTGCTGTGTGTCCACAAGGTGGCAGCAAAGCCCATAGTTGAGTGTAGTGATTCTGTGGAATGAGGAGAACTCTGGGATTTGTGGCCCATGGACAGCAAGATTGAAATTGACGTAGAGTGCCCTAGACATCTGTTCTTTCCTGTGGCGTGGGGGGATCACCCATTTGGCTTTGCAAGTGGAAGGGGTTTCTCTCTTTGTCTGGGATGACTCTACTGGGAGCTTGTGAATCCCTGTGCTCAGCTGCATTCTGCTGGGTGTCCACAAGAGTGCAGCACCAGTGTGGGACTAAGGCACCATGGGTCAAGTGCCCTGAGTCACTGTGCTACAAGAGTGGAGACAGTGTTTCTGGGTGTGCCCCAAGAGCATGGCCAGCCTAGCTCAAGCAGGCAGTGTCCTAAGGACGGGTCCTAAGGACAGGAGCTGTTGGGTTGTGTTGGCAGAAACAGGGCCTTCACAAGACGGCAGACAGTCCCCAAGGGCGGGTCTAAGAGACCGTGCCCTCAGAGCCTGAGGGGAGGGACCAGTGCATATTCATAGAGACAGCTGTCCAATTAGAGAAGAGGAACATCACCCTCCAGGGCGTGAACCAAGAGCTGTCCGATGAGAACAGATAAGTTGTGAGGGCGGGACTCAGAGAGCAGCCTTCTGAAGGAAGCCTGCCAATGGGAGCTCAGAGTTGGCCTTAAAAGGCGGGCGTGCTTCCAGAAAGTGCGAAGCAGGGTTCAGCCCAGAGCCTTGCCTTGCAGAAGCTATCTAGTGCGCATGTGTATAACCCCCTTTGTGCCTGTGCCTCTGTGGATGTGTGCGTGCATGACTGTGAGTGTGTGTGTTTGTGTTTGTTTGTGTGTGTGTATGTGTGTGGTAGGGAGAGAAAGAGAACAACAGAATCACTGTGGCACAGGAGATTTCGTGCAAAACACATGGCACATTCTAATTTACTGCTCAATATTGACACCATTATAGCTCTCCTTGGCCAGTGGACACTATTTTTCTTTTCAGATGTAAAGACACTGAAGCGGGAGAGGTTTTGCCCTAAGGCTTGCACAAGGAACTAGCAGCTGCCCTGTGTGTGTTGCCAGAATAGGAATCTTGTGGTGCCTGTCCATGTGGAGAGTCTCCTGGATGAGTTCCTTCTCAAGTGTTTTTCGCTAGGTCTCATTGGAGCTGTATATAGCTAGTGATTTTGAGATTTTACTCCTTTGGACAATTCTTTTCCTGATGCACAGTTTCTCTCCAGGTTTTAGCAATCAATTGTCTGAATGTCATATCGCATCCATTGTAGAAAATGACTACATCACTGTCCTGCTCTCTCTCTCTCTATCAATATATATATATATATATATAACATGTAGAGTTCTGTAAATATATTTTAGCTAGAGACCTGCACAGCTCTGGATTCGGGTAGTAATGCGGATACACCTGGCCCTTCTCAGCCACAATCATGAGAGGCATCTCACAGAGCCATTAGATTACCTCTTGTCACTCCTGTCACCTGCGTCTTGGCTGGAGCATCACTAAAACTACTTCCAATTCGGAGAGGCAAGGGCAGTTTTGGAGAGTGGGCTGCAGGCCAAGTGTTGCTTCTCAGAGTGGGCTAAGACCTAGATGTTCTAAGTGTAACCTTTCATCACAAACATAAAATAACAATGCCACTTGTAAGAAGTATACATGTACATGGAGGGTTTGTCTTCAGTGCTCTGGCACTGATCAACACAGGCCCAGAATTTCATTACTTTTCTGTCTCTGTCATTCTGTCTCTCTGACTGTCTCTACATGCCTTCTTCCCTGGACCCTTCCTGGAAGTCATTGCATGCATCGTGAACTCGGTCTTCCTCGTGTTGATATTTTCCTTTCTTTGTCCTTTGGATTATTTAGTCTCGTGCATATGGCATAGTACAGAGGGGAACTGAGGAGACAGTGATCCTGCTGCAGGTAACAGGCATATGTCCATCTCCAGCTGCAGCTATCCATGCCCTCTGTGATTGACTCCCATTCTCCAGAACCCTGTGGTTTACAATCACCCCAAATGCAGCCATCCTCAATTTCCTGCACCACATTCTTGTCCTTATTCCATGAGAGCCCAGGTGAAGAGAAGTGAAACTGTACTACCCTGACACACACATTGTGCTTTCCCTCTATTGGGCCGAATGTAAAGTATCTTTGGTATTGATGGCCACACCAGTTTCCAGATTTTCCACTGAAAACGGAAACTTCCAGGGTTCTGAAAGAGGGTGTTTTGATGGCTGTGAAATGTCTTTTCCAAGTGCCTCATGGGGTTTCATATCCTTTAGAAATCTGAAGTTCTTTCTTGTATCTAGAGAATATTCTCACCTCTGGCCAGAAGGCCCTCCCAACTAGTAGCACAGCTATCCTGGTATCAGGAGGTCTGCCAGCCTGCTAGTTCCTGGAGTGATTCCTGAATATGTCCTGAGGCCCCAAGTGGTAACAGGTGTTTCCAATTGCCTTTATTAGCAGCAGCCAGGCCCTCAGTTGAGGGGCGGGCCTGTGGTCTCCACTGGAAGCTCCTAATTCAGCCAATGGAGGCATCGATCTTCCTTTTGTCTCTCCATAGCAAGGGCCCAGGGAGTTTGTGCTTCCTGCAAGCAGAGCGACTTTGTATGGGACTCATGCATGCCTACTTCTGGGAGTCTCTCTGAGTGTGATGTGTGGACACCAGACATGATCAGGGATTGTGAGGCCACCGGTGCAATTGATTTAGCCGGACACAAAGGGTAGGTGTAAGGGGCTGGGTTCATCCACTATTGTTTGGTCAAACACAGTTTCCATCTATGTTGAAAGACAGCTATTTCTGGGTTCATTCTGGGCTTGTAATCTGCTGCCCTGAGCAGTGGACTGAGAGTCTGGAGGCTGAGTAGGCAGCCAAACGTGACTGGACAGGCTCCTGCCCCTGAATTCTGAGGGGTGCCCCACCTTACCCCGTTGGCAGTGTTTGGATGATAGTGAGGCATGAGATTGAATCGGGAACTCAGGAGAGGGAGACATGAGAGTCCCTGTGCATGTTCATTCTTGCTTAGCCAGAATAGGGGCTAGCTGGCTTGCCTTGACCAGCTAGGTTCTCTGTACATAAGTTGCAGGTGAGGCTGGCTAACTTCCCACCCTTGCTCTGAGACTACTATAGGTGATCTGTGAACTCTGAGCACACAAAGACACAGACAGACAGACAGACACACACACACTTCTTTTCAGATGTAAAAACACTGAAGAGGGAGAGGTTTTTGCCCTGAGGCTTGCACTGGGAACTACCAGATACACTGTGTCTGTTGCCAGACTAGGAAACTTGTGGTGCATGTCCATGTGGAGAGTCTCCTTGATGAGTTCCTTCTCGAGCCTTTATCGCTCTGTCCCGTTGGAGTTGCATATAGCTAATGATTTTGAGATTTTACTCCTTTGGACAATTCTTTTCCTGATGCAGTTTCTGTCCAGGTTTTAGCAATCAATTGTCTGAATGTCATATCGAATCCATTGTAGAAAATGACTACATCAGTGTCTCGCTCACTCTATCTCTCTCTCTCTAAATATATATATATATATATATATATATATATATATATGCTGTAGAGATCTGAAAATATTTTTTAGCTAGAGACCTGCACAACTGTGGATTAGGGTAGTAGTGCGATACACCTGAACCTTTGGAACCACAGTCATGAGAGACATCTCACAGAGCCATTCGTATACCTCTTATCATTCTACAAATCTCTCTCAGCACAAACTATTGCTGCCAAATCATCTACTTCCCTCTTGCTCTTTTTGTCCACCGAGTCCTATCCCAAAACTGTAAATCAAAGAAGAAATAGACATAGTGCAGTTCCCTGCACACAGGACAGTCTAAGGATGGAGCAGGGAGATGCAATACTCAAGCCTGCATCTTGGCTGGAACATCACTAAGACTATTTCCAAATTGGAGAGGCGCGGTCTGTTTTGGAGAGTGGGCTGCAGGCCAAGTGTTGCTTCTCAGAGTGGGCTAAACCTAGATGTTCTAAGTGTAACCTTTCCTCACAAACATAAAATAACAATGCCACTTGTAAGAAGTATGTATGGGTATGGAGGTTTTGTCTTCAGTGCTCTGGCACTGATCAACACATGGCCAGAATTTCAGTCCTTCTCTGTCTCTGTCATCCTGTCCCTCTGACTGTGTCTACATGCCTTCTTCACTGGGCCCTTATGGAAGTCAGTGCATGCATCGTGAACTCAGACTTCCTGGTGTAGAAATTTTCCTTTCTTTGCCCTTTGGATTATTCATTCTCCTGCATATGGCGTAGCACATTGGGGAACTGAGGAGACAGCGATGCTGCTGCAGGTAACAGGCATATGTCCATCTCCAGCTGCAGCTGTCATGGCCTCTGTGCTTGACTCCCATTCTCCAGGTCCCTGAGGCTGACACTCAGCCTAAATGCAGCCCTCCTCAATTTCCTGCACCGCATCCTTGTCCTTATTCCATGAGAGCCCAGGTCAAGAGAAGTGAAACTCTATCCCGCTGGCACACACATTGTGCTTTCCCTCTATTGGGCTGAATGTAAAGTATCTGTGGTACTGATGGCCACACCAGTGTCCAGATTTTCCATGCAAATTGGAAGCTTCCAGGGTTCTGAAGGTGGGTGTTTTGATGGCTGTGAAAAGTCTTTTCCAAGTGCCTCATGGGGTTTCAAATCCTTTTGAAACCTGAAGTTCTTTCTTGTATATAGGGAATATTCTCACCTCGGGCCAGAAGGCCCTCCCAACTGGGAGCACAGCTATTCTGGGCTCAGGAGGTCTCCAGCCCTCTAGCTCCTGGAGGGATTCCTAAGTATTATGTCCTCAGGACCCAAGTGGTAACAGCTGTTTCCAACTGCCTTTCTTAGCAGCAGCCAGGCCCTCAGGTGAGAGGCGTGGCTGTGATCTCCACTGGAAACTCCTAATTCAGCCAATGGAGGCATCCATCTTCCTTTTGTCTCTCCATAGAAAGGGTCCAGGGAGTTTGTGCTTCCTGCAAGCAGAGGGACTTTGTAGGGGACACTCATGGATGCCTACTTCTGGGAATCTCTCTGAGTGTGATGTGTGGACACCAGGACACCATGATCAGGGATTGTGAGGCCACAGGAGCAATTGCCTTACCAGGACCCGAAGGGGAGGTGTAAGGTGCTGGTTTCATCCACTATTGTTTGGTCAAACACAGTTCCCATCTATGTTGGAACTCTTTCTGGGTTCTTTCTGGGCTTGTAGTCTGCTGCCCTGAGATGTGGACTGGGAGCCTGGAGGCTGAGTATGCAGCCAAACGTGACTGGACAGGGTCATGCCCATGAATTCTGAGGGTTGCCCCAGCTTCCGCAGTTGGCAGTGTTTGGATGATAGTGAGGCATGAGATTGTATCGGGAACTCAGGAGAGAGAGACATGATAGTCCCTTTTCATATGCATTCTTGCTGAGCCAGAATCTGGGCTTTCTGGCTTTCCCTAACCAGCTAGGTTCTCTGTACATAAGTTGCACGTGAAGCTGGCTACCTTGCCACCCATGCTCTGAGACTACTATAGGTGAGTTATGAGCACACATCGACACACACTGACAGACAGACAGATACACACATTAATGACAGGTCTGGTAGTAGAGCATATGGTGAAGGCTGGGGCTGTATGGGGTCTGTGGGAATGAGAGCTGCTGCCTTACAATCTCTACAAGCCAGGTTTGAACCTATCATCAATGAACACAATGTAGGAGGTTTTTTAATTCTGGTCCCTTTCCAACTCATCTATTCCTCTTCTCGCCTTCTCGGTCTCTAACTCTCACATGCTCTCACACACTCTGTCTTCTCTCATTAATATTTTATTTATATACGTATTTTAATGACAGGTACAAATATACAAAGAGAGTCACCAGAGCACTGCTGAGCTCTGGTTTGTTGTGTTGGCGATTTCACCTAGGCTACTGGAGCCTCAGCTTGTAAGTCTTTCTGACACAAGCCATACTCTGTCTCCTCATTTCCATGCCATTATCACTCAGAGTATATAATAAAGTGATATTTTTTGCAAAACACTTGGTACATTCTGATTTACAGCTCAATATTGACACCATTGTAGCTCTCTTTGGCCCTTGGTCACTTTTCTTCTTTTCAGATGTAAAGACACTGAAGAGGGAGAGGTTTTTGCCCTGAGGCTTGCATTGGGAACTACCAGATGCACTGTTTCTGTTGCCAGACTAGGAAACTTGTGGTGACTGTGCATGTGGAGAGTCTCCTTGATGAGTTCCTTCTCAAGCCTTTTCACTATGTCCCGTTGGAACTGCATATAGCTAATGATTTTGAGATTTTACTACTTTGGACAATTCTTTTCCTGATGCACAGTTTCTCTCCAAGTTTTAGCAATCAATTGTCTGAATGTCATATCGAATTCATTGTAGAAAATGACTACATCAGTCTCTCTCTCTCTCTCTATATATATATATATATGTAACATGTAGAGATCTGAAAATATTTTTAGCTAGAGACCTGAACAGTTCTGGATTAGGGTAGTAATGCGGATACACCTGGCCATTCTGAGCCACAGTCATGAGAGACATCTCACAGAGCCATTCCTATACCTCTTATCACTCTACAAATCTCTCTCAGCACAAACTACCACTGCCAAATCATCTACTTCCCTCTTGCTCTTTTTGTCCACCGAGTCCTATCCCAAAACTGTAAATCAAAGAAGAAATAGACATAGTTCAGTTCCCTGCACATAGGACAGTCTGAGTCTGGACCAGGGAGAGGCAATACGCCAGCCTGCCACTTGGCTGGAGCATCATAAGACTACTTCCAAATTGGAAAGGCGCGGGCAGTTTTGTAGAGTGGGCTGCCAGCCAAGTGTTGTTTCTCAGAGTGGGGTAAGACCTAGATGTTCTGAGTGTAACCTTTCCTCACAAACATAAAATAACAATTCCACTTGTAAGAAGTATGAATAGGTATGGAGGTTTTGTCTTCAGTTCTCTGGCACTGATCTACACAGGGCCAGAATTTCAGTCCTTTTCTGTCTCTGTCATCCTGTCTCTCTGACTGTGTCTACATGCCTTCTTCACTGGGCCCTTATGGAAGTGATTGCATGCATCGTGAACTCGGACTTTCTGGTGTAGAAATTTTCCTTTCTTTGCCCTTTGGATTATTCAGTCTCCTGCATATGGCGTAGTACATTGGCGAACTGAGGAGACAGCAATCCTGCTGCAGATACCAGACATATGTCCATCTCCAGCTGCAGCTGTCCAGGCCCTCTGTGCTTGACTCCCATTCTTTAGGGCCCTGAGGCTGACACTCAGCCTAAATGCAGCCCTCCTCAATTTCCTGCACCTCATCCTTCTCCTTATTCCATGAGAGCCCAGGTAAAGAGAAGTGAAACTCTATCCCCCTGGCACACACATCATGCTTTCCCTCTATTGGGACGAATGTAAAGGATCTGTGGTACTGATGGCCACACCAGTGTCCAGATTTTCCACGCAAAACGGAAGCTTCCAGGGTTCAGAAAGATGGTTTTTTGATGGCTGTGAAAAGTCTTTTCCAAGTGCCTCATGGGGTTTCAAATGCTTTTGAAACCTGAAGTTCTTTCTTGTATATAGGGAATATTCTCACCTCTGGCCAGAAGGCCCTCCCAACTAGGAGCACAGCTAATCCAGGGTCAGGAGGTCTGCCAGCCTGCTAGCTCCTGGAGGGATTCCTGAATATTATGTCCTCAGGACCCAAGTGGTAACAGCTGTTTCCAACTGCCTTTCTTAGCAATAGCCAGGCCCTCAGGTGAGAGGCGGGGCTGTGATCTCCACTGGAAACTCCTAATTCAGCCAATGGAGGCATCCATCTTCCTTTTGTCTCTCCATAGCAAGGGCCCAGAGAGTTTGTGCTTCCTGCAAGCAGAGCGACTTTGTATGGGACACTCATGGATGCCTACTTCTGGGAATCTCTCTGAGTGTGATGTGTGGACACCAGGACACGATGATCAGGGATTGTGAGGCCACAGGAGCAATTGCCTTAGCAAGACCCAAAGGGGAGCTGTAAGGGGCCGGGATCATCCACAATTGTTTGGTCAAACAAAGTTCCCATCTATGTTGAGACACAGCTCTTTCTGGGTCCTTTCTGGGCTGGTGAGGTTAGCTGGAGTATATACTGCCATGGCGTCCTTTGTGGTAAGGACTTGCCACAGGGACTCTGTGGATTTTGCAAGAGCAATGTCATCCACCATAATAAAAGGAAAACAAACATGGACATCCAGTGTTGAAAAAAGGGAAAAGGGAAATATGTCTCTAACTGTAAAAGTGGGTGGCTTTGTCAATGAGATATAATAAATGGACAATTCAAATTTTTGTAAATATTAAAAAGGTTTAGTATGTTACTTCATTGACACTTTAGCCAACTGAATACTGGGGGGTGCATTCCCCCTTTTTTCTAAATTAATTAAGCTTAAGTGTTTTATTTTTTCTTGTTTGAGCTGTAGCCCACATAAATTTAGAAAAAAACAACTGAGAGAAAACAAGCTTTTGTTTACTAAACATGGGCAGGTGAATTACATCAATCTGTCAGAGAGCATTGGCTTTTATCAATGGAGATTAATCTTAAAAGTCTGAATAGCAAGATATTAATTAAATAATGCAGGAGCCAGTAAAGTGCTCTCACTATGGCAGGTCAAGCCTTAAAATTTTAAGAGGCTTGTAAAAAAGTGAGAAAAATTTTAGGATATGAGTGACTTTAGGAGTCATCACACACCCATAAATAATTAAAAATATTTAGTTTTAAATATTGCCATATGAGCAGTCAGTTGTTCATGTGCAGATGTACCTATAATTATTTACTTAGGGAGAGAACTTGTACCAAGTTAATTGATGATATAATGGTTAGAACTGACTTGTTTTTTTCTATGATTTTAGAAGGCTCTTTATTAGAATATACCAATATGTTATAGAAAGTCAATACCTAATGTGTAGACATGATAAAATGTTTACCTTTTTTGGCACTATTTTAAACTGATTAGACAGTTTAAGCACACTATTATACCTTTAGTTTATTAAGATCTTTACTCATCACAAGGCTATCATGAGTAAGCGTAGATATAAATAGATTTTACTCTTTATAACTCTAATATGGCAACTTAAAAGGCTAAAATAAAACCTCATAGTTTAAATGTTCAAAATATTAATTTTGTTAAATCAGGATTTGCCAAAACAAATCTTCTATCAGACCAAAAACACAATGTATTACCTTAATTTATCAAGAATAAACCTCTGGCAGTGTCTTAAAACAAACCAGATAATTTTTAAAAGCAGAAAGATATAAAGAGGAAAACCAGCGCAAGAGCCTCTGGCATGTAAATAATTAACATAACTATTGTGTTATCTTTCACTAACCCAAGGCAGTCTTAAAAACAATTTTAAGTAAAATGTTAAACTTTGTTTGCTAGGACCTTTGTTTATCACAAAGCTATCACACCCTGAGGGCAGCTATGAATAAGGGTGGGTACACAACTTAATTGATCTTTCACTTTGATTTGGATAGGTAACTTAAAAAGCTAAGATAAACCTTATAGCTGAAATGTTAAAATAAATTTTTACTGTTAACATTTCTTTTAGATGACCATTTTACACTAAATAATTTTGTTGAATCACATCTGTTGAATAAAAATTTTTTGTCAGGCCAGGAATAGCACGTTTAACCCTTATTTCCTGGCAAGGCCACTGCTCTACACTGACTGGGTTATTAGAAAGTCAGTTCAAGGATGGAATTAATTAACACATAGTGGCAGTTGATATTGGGGTGCTGGTAATATCTACAATTTTCACAAGAGTGAGAGAGACTGCAGAGGCATTTTACCATGCCTAGACATCTCAGAAAATCTTTTAACTAATGAATTGCTGCTGATATTAGCTATCAGAAGGACGAAACTCTCCTATAGTTTACTCTGGTAAAGGTGTGCCAACTCTATGAGTCTGGATCTTTAAAACCACATTTAGCTTAACTAAATCTTATTTAAAACTTAAAACAACCTTTAGTTACTTAGGGGTTAACACACATTAATGAAAACAAAGTTAGCACAGACCTAAAACATACATTTTTGGTGAAGAGAAAAATTTACCCTTTGAAAAACCGCTTTGGTTTTTGGATTCCTAACTCACAGCCTATCTACCCAGGAGGGGCGTTAGTCACTAGGGAATGATTGACTGCAGTCTTTGCCAATCTGTGGAGCAGGGGCTCTGTGCTGTGATTGGCTGTGCAGGCGTAACAGGCGGGCTTAGTTTACCGACGCTGCGCAGAAAAAAAATATTTGATTTTTTTTTCTGGGCTAAGGTACATTTTACAGTTTTAAAGAAAGTGGTCTAATCAGTATTATTGGCCAAGTCAAGGACCAGAGCACAAAACAGAGGGGCGGTGGTGTAGAGAGGCAGTCTGGACAAGGAAGAGCTTAGGGGTTAGGGTTAGCCAGTTTGAGCCTGGCTCCAAGTAACAGGTAAAGCCAAAACCGGGTTTGATTTGGATGGTTTAGTCTTAGTTTTAGTTTTAGGGATTGGGTTTTTTGGTGAGGCTAAAAATGTAAGCTCTTCTGTAACTGCAGCAATTTCTTTCATTAATTGAAGCTTCTCTCTCCGGTCAGCAAGGACCTTGTGGAGGGTGGAAATTCCTGTAAGGGCTCCTGAGCGTGCCTACCTGACAGAAGGATTCTCAAGGAGAGGGTCAGGCTGGAGAGGAGGGGCACGGATATAGTGAGGGGAATTAAAGGGGGGAGGACATCAATCAGGATTGTAGTATCTGGCAGCCTCTTTTTCTAGCAAAGCCTCATTCTCCACGAGAAGTACTTCAGGAGAGGGAGGGTTTTGTAAAACTGGATAGAGGCTGGGAAAAGAATGCTGGGTTTCATTCTCATGTGAATTAGCAATAGGAGAGTCAATGGAGGGAACTTTAGTAAGTACAGTGGGACCTGTAGGGAGGGGAACAGGGCTTTTACTTTCAATGGGTGCTGGGAGGCTTTTATTTTGACTGGGTACTGGGGGATCAAGATCAATAATCACAGAAGGGCATGGGGATGGGGACTTTGTCCTGGACTGCGGACTAGAAAGTTGCTGGAGGACCTTTTCACCCTCTGGGACCTTTTCACACTGCCGGGATAGCCTGAGGGTACTTCTTCCCGAGCTAGTGCTCTCTGGGTTGGAGAGAACTCAACTGGAGCTGATCTAGGCTGCTGTGTGGGAGAGGGATCAGGAACTCGTGCTGCACCAACTTCCGCAGGAGATACACTCTGGAACTCTCGGAGCCAGAAAGCAATTTCCAAGTGTCTTTAATCAGAAGAGCAGCTGTTTTTATACTCTCCAAGTAGGGTGGAAACAGGATGTGATATAAAGAGGGTGGAGAGAAAAGTGACTGGTGAAAATCAGAGTGTGACAAAGAAGGGATCAGTGTGTGACAAGGAGGGGGTGGAGCAGGAGAGAATCCTATCATAGAACCACCAATGCCCTGGAGTGCTTTATGTAAAAGTGATTTATGTAAATAGACCAAAGCTTTGGATCAGTAAAATCCCTATATAGGCATATGGTTAAGCAGAAGCCAGGGGGAGATGGCAACTACCCAACATCTCCCCCTTTCTTTTTAACTTTTTGCCATAGTATCAGGAGTGCGGGGCACTTTGTGAGGCACGGAGACTGATAAGAGGCACACCTTTTTTGGGGTTTTACTGTCCCTCCTTGCTCAACCTCTCCGTGGAGAGAGAGACTAACAGGATTGACACACCCCTCAGGCTCAAGCCCTTCCAAGCTCAACCATATCCTCACAATTCCCCAACATCTTCCTCTTACTTAATGGCCATATATAACTGGGTCAATGTCTGTAAAAGGCTTCATCTCTGTCAGGGGAATAGCAGTGTAGGGGTGAACGGAAACCTGTTGGGAAGAAAGCAGAATGATAGTGTGTAAGTGTCTTCAAAAATAACTAGCACAAGACAGGGAGGGATAAGTAAGAGTAGCAAGAGACAGAGTGAGCCTGATGGGTGGAGGAGTGGGGGCCTGATAAGCCGAGGGGCTAGAGGGGTGATCTGGCATTGCAAAATCCCGAGTCAGCTGGCGGTAAGTTCTATGAACTGCTACAGTCATTCTTCAAGAAGTCCAGCAGTATAAAAGGAGTGTCCAGCAAGTTCTATAGAAGCATCAGTCCAATGTCAACGGCCAGGAAATAAATGCCACACGTCTATCTTGATGGAGGAGGACAGCCACCGGAACTTTTCTTCTCTGTAGAGAGTGACCTGGAACCGCCAAAACATGATGGGCGAAACAGAAGCAGGAAGAACAGACACCGATGGTTGAGAGAAAGGCAGTAGGAAAGTCTTGTCCTTTGGAGTCTGTGAATCAGGTTCTCCAGATCGTGTCAGGTCACATCATGGGTTTTGGGGGATGGCTGTAATTGTGGGTGATGTCAGAGGTCGGGGGTCCAAGATGGATTTCTGGGGATTCTATATGAGCAGATGCTTCTTTATGCGAAGGCTTGTCATAGCTGTAGTCAATTACTTATGAAAAAACTTTGTAACAAATTAGAAGTTTACTACAATTGATAACTCAATGATTATAACTGGTTTAGGTATCTTTATAATTTTGTGTAAAGGTCATCTTACGTGACCTCATGTAGCAGTCTTTATATAGCAAAGTTTTCATACCGAGTTTAAGTTACATATATTGATTCTTGACTATTTTTGCATTGGGTTTTTAAGCAAACTCAGGTTACTAGAGTTAACACATTTTAGTGACAATTTTTTTTTTTGGTACATTTACAATATCAGATTGATGCCAAATTTGTTGTGGATTAATTTCCACAAGATAGCTTACAGGACATTTTTGGGGGCACTCCAAAAATGTCCTGTATAGAGAATCTGTATTTTTACTTAGGAGATGATGAATTGTCACATTGAATATTTAGAGTTTTACCTTAAACACTCAGTTACTTAAATGAATTGATTTTACCTCTTCTTGTAAAAATGTAACTTCAAAGTTACAATTTAACTGTTAAGTTAATGTTTACCAAACTTGAAACACGCATATTAAACATATAGTTTATAACACACAGGAGGAGAAAAACTTGTAAATAAGATATATCATTTCAAATGTGAATTTAGATCTACTGTCATATTTGAACCATCTTTACTCACACAGTTTAAGACTAAACATTTCATATTGGTATCAAGACTTAAAAAAGAAATCAAAAGGGGGAATGAACAATTTTTGGACTGTTTCTGGACGTCTCCAGAAACCATGGCTGCGTCCAGCTGTTTGATATAAAGTCAGTTAACTTTCAGAGTACTCTGAGCACAATGGGTCATACAAAAATTTTGGTCACTCAATTTTTTTTTTTTTCACTCACTCACTCACTCATTCACAAAACACAACTGGCCAGTCATAGCATAAGACATTCATTCGGGGGGGGAAGTTCTGTGAATCAGATTTTTTTTTGATTCTGCCATGCTGTATTATGGATCCTGGGGTGCATCCTGTAGCCAGTCCTCTTGCAGCCAGTCTTCTTGCAGTGTTTCTTGTTCTTCAGGGATATCAGCGCCATCATGTGGGTATTGCCGGACATGGCGGGCAGGAACCCAAACAGGCTTGGAGTAATTTTGTGGAAAAATACATGCGAAACCCCTCCCCATAGTCAACAGGGGGTCAGGTCCTTTCCAAATTTTATCAAGTGGGTCTTTCCATTTGACTTTAATAGCTGGGAGGGTGGGTGATGTTTGCCAATGAAGAATTATAGGAGGTTGGTCGGAGTTTTTGTAAATATTAAAGAGATTTAATGTAGTTAAGGCTTTTGCTAGCTGGATATTAGGGGGGTACATTTCCCCTTTTTCTTTATTTAATTGAGCCTTAAGATTTTGATGGGCCCTCTCAACAATGCCTTGTCCCTGTGGATTATACGGAATGCCTGTAGTATGAGTAATGTTCCAGAGGGAACAAAAATCTTTAAATTGTTTGCTGGTAAAAGCAGGTCCATTATCCGTTTTAAGTTGAAGAGGTAAGCCCATTACAGCAAAACAGGAGAGCATATGGCTTATAAGCTTTTTTGAGTTTTCTCCAGTCTGAGCTGTAGCCCACATAAACTTAGAGAAGGTATCAATTGAGACGAACACATATTTTTGTTTGCCAAAGTTAGGTATGTGGGTAACATCAATTTGCCAAAGAGCGTTGGCTTTTAAACCTCGAGGATTAACCCCCAGAGTCTGAGTAGCAGGTGTTTTGATTAGACCTGCACAGGAGGAACATGTAGCAAGAATACGTTTTAACTGTGGCAGAGGAATATCAGGAAATCGAGCTCGAAGACCTTTAAGATTAACATGGGTTAGGGAATGAAAGTCAGCAGGATTAGAGACAGAGGCTAGGAGAATTCCTGTGGAGGCAAGGCGGTCAGCTGCAGCATTCCCTTCGAACAGGGGACCAGGAAGAGGGCTGTGGGAACGTAGGTGCTGAACATACAGTGGATGGGTTCGAGAACAGAGCATAGAGGCAATTTGAATTAAAAGAGGAGAAAGTGGGTTGTCATCAATTCATACATAAGATCGAGCAAGCCATGGACGTAAGTTAACAGTATACACACTGTCAGAAAAAAGGTTGAAGGATTCTGGTACAGCTTTTAATGCAAGGAAAACAGCATAAAGTTCTTTGTACTGAGGGGAATTATCAGGAAGTTCAGTAAAGAGAGGTTTGGGGTATTGCTGGTCTGGATAATATATAAGGGCAGCAGCTCCCTTTTTTCCACCATCAGTGAACACTGCAGGAGCAGAGGGGATGGGATCTCGAGAGAAAAGTTTAGGTACTAGTAGAGGCAACAGAGGTAAAGAAGCTATCAAATTATTAGAGGGAAAATGATTATCTAATTGTCCTGGAAAACCCATTAAACTTATGGCAAAACGAGAATGGTGGCGTATGAGCCATTCTGTATCAGTGAGAGAAAAGGGAAGAATGATTGAATCTGGTTCCCTTCCTAAGACCTGAACCGATCTGTTTCTTCCTTGGCAAACCATAAATGCTAAGGCATCAATCTCGGTAAGGAGTCTTGGAGCTCCGCCTACTGGCGTATGAAGCCATTCGAGAACGCCATGTTTCTGCCACAATTCCCCCACTACCGTGGGGGTGGAGTTAAAGATTAGAAGATTTACTGGAGAGGAGGGGGAGAATCGAACGAGGTGCATGTCCTGGAGAGCCTGGTTAACTTTTTCCAGAGCCAAGGATGCTTCGGGGGTTAACATACGCTTTGAGGAGGGCTGTTTGTTTCCTTTTAACAGATCGAACAGTGGTTGCAGGCAGCTCGTAGGCAGATAAAGATACTGCCTAAGCCAATTCAAATTTCCAAGAAAACTTTGTAAAGAAGCAAGAGTGAGATTAGAAGGAAAAGTAACACAAGGTTTTAAAGGACGAATCTGCGTTAGGGAAATCTCTGAGCCTAAGAAAGATATTGGAGGGATTAGCTGTATCTTCTCAGGAGCTACATTAAGTCCACTTCTCTTTAAGGCAGGGATTAGAAAATCACGTAGGGCGGAGAGATCTGTATCTAATTCTCCCCATATTAACACGTCATCCATATAATGAAAAACCTTAAGGCCCTTATGAATAATTGGAAAAAGGGCAGATTTAACAACCTCTTGACAAATAGTAGGACTATTAGCCATGCCCTGGGGCAGTACCACCCATTCAAATCTATCGGCAGGGCTGGCATTATTAATAGAAGGAACAGAGAAAGCAAAACGTTTACAATCTTGTGGGTGTAAGGGAATAGAGAAAAAACAATCCTGTATATCAATAGCTATGATTGGAATTCCTGTGGGAATTGCGGAAGCAAGAGGCAAACCCCTTTGGGGGGAGCCCCAAAGCTGCATGGTTTTATTAACTGCACGAAGATCTTGGAGGAGGCGCCATTTTCCTGAGCGCTTTTTAATTACAAAGACTGGAGTATTCCATGGGCTCCGAGAATGACGAATGTGTCCCAAAGATAACTGCTCTTGGACGAGTTTTTTTTTAAATTTCTAGCTTCTCCCTAGGCAAAGGCAACTGTTCCACCCAGACAGGCTCATTAGAAAGCCAATCTAAGCGGGGAGTTCTGTTACGAACAGTGGCAGTTAGTATTGGGGGTGCTGGTTGGGTCTAGCAGTCTCACAGGAGTGAGTGTGGTGTCCTGCAGAGGTGTCTGAGGATATCACTACATCTAAAGATTCCAGAAAGTCTCTTCCCAATAAATTGGTGCTTATATCAGCTATTAAAGGCTGAAAGCGTCCGGTAGTCCCTTCTGGATCTTCCCACACAAGGGAATCTCGTGTGCGGAATGCCTGAGTCAATCCTCCAACACCATGTAAGCGTGGTCCTGGGAGGAGTTCCCAACTCTGGGGAACCTCTGCTTGTCTTAATATTGTCTTATCTGCTCCCGTGTCAATCAAACATTTAAAAGGAATATTACCAATCTTTACTGTCATAGTTGGGTGACCCCTTTCTAAAACAGGGGTGGTCCATAAAATCTCAGGCTCTGAATTCGAGCTGTTCTCTTGCTCCAGCCGGTTATTTCTATGCTGGAAGTTCCCACAAACCGCGGGTTCCTCCTTCTGCTCACCCTCTGTTATTGTTACTTGGCGTGGTGGGTGTAGCGATGGATTGGGTCCCAAGCTGGGCTTCTGTTTGTGAAAGAAGGGCACAGCACCAAGCGGGCGACCTGCTTCCTTCCCTCTTGGGGGCGGGGCTAAGGGAAGCCCCATACCTAGTTTAAATCCCTGTTTACATTTGGCAGAGGCGTGCCGTTCCTATGGAACCTTGACCAACAATCTCTCCTCCAGTGAAATCCTTTCTGGCATCTGGGACAAGGCATTTGTGGTCTCTGATTCCCTGTCTGGAGGCGGGGATGCCCTGATTGGAGGTGGGGTCGCCCTGACTGGAGGTGGGGTCACCCTGACTGGAGGCGGGGTCGCGGTCTATTTTCTGGACATTGGTTACGCCAATGCCCTTGGCGACCGCACTGAAAGCAAGCTCCTTTTTGCTTATGTAAGGTAGCTGCATAGGCCTGTAACATAGGTCCTTGAAAAGAGCTTGATCTGAGATCCTGTGTAGCTAGAATCCAAGTATCTGGGTGTTCGTTTTTAAGAGTGATACAGGCCTGTCGAAAATGCGGAAGCATTCCATCCCAGACTATGGATCGCAGAAGGAGAAAACGAGCGTCAGGATTATAAATCTTCCTTTCCAAACTCGACTGGACCCTGGCAATGAATTTAGCGAGGGATTCATCAGGTTCTTGTTGCAGGGAGAGAATGGGGGCTGAGGCTGCTCACATGGGTGGTGTTAATCGCTCCCATGCTTTTAATGCACACAGGCGTACTTGATCAAAATACCCCGCTGGAAACTTGGCTTCCACCTGTTGAATCCCTGTTTCTAATTGGCCTGTTCCAAACAATGCATCAAAATTACCCTCTGGCTGATTTTGAATATTTTTCCGCGATTGTTGTAAACATTCGTCACGAAAGAATGCCTCCCATTGCAGGAAGAGGGGACCTGGGAGTGTAGCACGAGTCACATCTCTCCAATCTTGAGGAGTATTAAGGTTCTGAAGCAGGCCTTGTAAAATGGACCTGGTCCATGGGGCATGAACACCGTCATCTTTGATAGCCTGGTGTAGTTCTTTCAGGTCTGTGGCGGAATATGGATACCAGGCCTGAGGTTTTTGTCTATTGGGGGCAACATTGACTGGAAATGTGTGGACTTGCTCTGATAAGTGTGTAGCGGTAGGAGGAGTCATCGAAGTGGAAGCTTCTGGACAAGTGGCCGAAGAAGAAGTGGTTTTGGAGGCTACAGGAGAATTCGGACATGTGTCTATCAAAATAGGGGCCTCAGGGCAAGATGCCAAAATAGGGGCCTCAGGGCAGGATGCAGAGGAATTAGGGTGGGTCAAGATCACGACAGGCCTTTGCTTCTTCTTGTTTTTAAGGTGCTGGTTAAGTTCTATGATTACTTCCTTTATCTCTTTGACCTCAGCCTCTATGTCCTTAAGCCTTTTGAGAGGTTGACCTATATATCCCTTAAAAGCTGCTATGAAAGCTGCTATGATGATCAACAGGATATAAGGTGAAGCCCCGAGAAAAATGTCCCAGATATATAAAAATTGTATACTGGAAAAAGAATGCAGGATTTGGAAAAGATTTTCCATGGTGGAAAGATCTCCGGAAAACAATAAGAAAGAAAAAAAATCACAGTGCCTTAACACAATATTGCAGATACCCAAAAGGTGTGTACTTATCTAAGATGTCTTCTTGTAAATCTGCTGCTTACAGATCCCTGTTCAGGCACCAGATGCCGGGATAGCCTGAGGGTACTTCTTCCCGAGCTAGTGCTCTCTGGGTTGGAGAGAACTCAACTGGAGCTGATCTAGGCTGCTGTGTGGGAGAGGGATCAGGAACTCGTGCTGCACCAACTTCCGCAGGAGATACACTCTGGAACTCTCGGAGCCGGAAAGCAATTTCCAAGTGTCTTTAATCAGAAGAGCAGCTGTTTTTATACTCTCCAAGTAGGGTGGAAACAGGATGTGATATAGAGAGGGTGGAGAGAAAAGTGACTGGTGAAAATCAGAGTGTGACAAAGAAGGGATCAGTGTGTGACAAGGAGGGGGTGGAGCAGGAGAGAATCATAGAACCACCAATGCCCTGGAGTGCTTTATGTAAAAGTGATTTATGTAAATAGACCAAAGCTTTGGATCAGTAAAATCCCTATATAGGCATATGGTTAAGCAGAAGCCAGGGGGAGATGGCAACTACCCAACACACACATTGTGCTTTCCCTATATTGGGCTGAATGTAAAGGATCTGTGGTACTGATGGCCACACCAGTGTCCAGATTTTCCACGCAAAACTGAAGCTTCCAGTGTTCTGAAAGGGGGTGTTTTGACGGCTGTGAAAAGTCTTTTCCAAGTGCCTCATGGGGTTTCAAATCCTTTTGAAACCTGAAGTTCTTTCTTGTATATAGGGAATATTCTCACCTCGGGCAAGAAGGCCCTCCCAACTGGGAGCACAGCTATTCTGGGCTCAGGAGGTCTCCAGCCTCCTAGCTCCTGGAGGGATTCCTGAGTATTATGTCCTCAGGACCCAAGTGGTAACAGGTGTTTCCAACTGCCTTTCTTAGCAATAGCCAGGCCCTCAGGTGAGAGGTGGGGCTGTGATCTCCACTGGAAACTCCTAATTCAGCCAATGGCGGCATCCATCTTCCTTTTGTCTCTCCATAGCAAGGTCCCAGAGATTTTGTGCTTCCTGCAAGCAGAGCGACTTTGTATGGGACACTCATGGATGCCTACTTCTGGGAATCTCTCTGAGTGTGATGTGTGGACACCAGGACACAATGATCAGGGATTGTGAGGCCACAGGAGCAATTGCCTTAGCAAGACCCAAAGGGGAGCTGTAAGGGGCCGGGATCATCCACAATTGTTTGGTCAAACAAAGTTCCCATCTATGTTGAGACACAGCTCTTTCTGGGTCCTTTCTGGGCTTGTAATCTGCTGTTCTCTGAGATGTGGACTGGGAGCCTGGAGGCTGAGTATGCAGCCAAACGAGACTGGACAGGGTCCTGCCCCTGAATTTTGAGGGGTGCCCCAGCTTCCCCGTTTGTAGTGTTAGGATGATATTGAGGAATGAGATTGAATCGGGAACTCAGGAGAGCAAGAAATGAGAGTCCCTTTGCATATGCATTCTTGCTTAGCCAGAATCTTGGCTAGCTGCCTTGCCCTGAGCAGCTAGGTTCTCTGTATGTAAGTTGCAGGTGAGGCTGGCTACCTTCCCACCAATGCTCTGAGACTACTATAGGTTGGCTCTGAGCACACACAGACACAGACAGACAGACAGACACACACACACACACAACACATTACTGTGAGGTCTGGTAGAACAGAATAAGGTGAAGGGTGGGGATGTCTGGGATCTGTGGGCATGAGAGCTTCTGCCTTACAATCTCGACAAGCCAGCTTTGAACCTGTCATCAATGAACACAGTGTAGGAGGTTTTTGAATTCTCATCTCTTTCCACAGATGTGGCTGGTGGGCGGGCCTTCCAGAGACTGCCCAATGAGCGTGCTTCAAGGCCATGTGGGCGGTGCTCAAGGTTGCTGGCCAATCAATGACTAGGGACCTTGACACTCTTGGGCGTGTACTAGCAGACTGCCCAATGATATTGCTGTCAGGGGTTCTGGGCGAAGCCTAGGCCTTTGGCATATCAGAGCATGGCTGGTTCCATGTCTGCGGACTTTCTGAAGTAAGCCCAACAATGGGAGCTAGAGATGGGCTTAAAAGGCTGGGCGTGCTTGCAGGAAGTGCGAAGCAGGGTTCACCCAGGGCCTTGCCTTGCAGAAACTGTCCAGTGTGCATGTGTATAACTCCATTTGTGCCTGTGCCTCTGTGGATGTGTGCGTGTGTGTAACTGTGAGAGTGTATGTTTTTGTGTGTGAGGGAGGGAGAGACAGAGAGAACAACAGAATCACTGTGGCACAGGTGATATTATGCAAAACACTTGGCACATTCTGATTTACAGCTCAATATTGACACCATTGTAGCTCTCCTTTACCCTTGGACACTTTTATTCATTTCAGATGTAAAGACACTGAAGAGGGATAGGTTTTTGCCATGAGGCTTGCACTGGGAACTAGCAGCTGTCCTGTGTGTGTTGCCAGACTAGGAAACTTGCGGTGGCTGTCCATGTGGAGAGTCATCTGGATGACTTCCTTCTGGAGCTTTTTTCGATCTGTCCCATTGGAGCTGCATATAGCTAATGATTTGGAGATTTTACTCCTCTGGAAAGTTCTTTCCCTGATGCACAGTTTCTCTCAGGGTTTTAGAAATCAATTGTCTGAATGGCATATCGAATCCATTGTAGAAAATGACTGCATCAGTCTTTCTCTCTCTCTCTCTCTCATATATATATATATATATATATATATATATATATATGTAACATGTAGACGTCTGACAATATTTTTTAGCTAGAGACCTGCACAGCTCTGGATTAGGGTAGTAAAGTGGATACACCTGGCCCTTCTGAGCCACAGTCATGAGAGGCAACTCACAGAGCCATATCGTTTATCATTCTACATATCTCACTCAGCACAAACTACCGCTGCCAAATCATCTACTTCCCTCTTGCTCTTTTTGTCCACCGAGTCCTATCCCAAAACTGTAAATCAAATAAGAAATAGACATAGTGCTTTTCCCTGCACTCAGGTCAGGCTGAGGCTGGACCAGGGAGATGAAATACGCCAGCCTGCATTTGGCTGGAGTATCACTAAACTACTTCCAATTTGGAGAGGCAAGGGCAGTTTTGGAGAGTGGGCTGCAGGACAAGTGTTTCTTCTTAGAGTGGGCAAAGACCTAGATGTTATAAGTTTAACCTTTCCTCACAAACATAAAATAACAATGCCACTTGTAAGAAGTATGCATGGGCATGGAGGGATTGTCTTCAGTGCTCTGGCACTGATCAACACAGGGCCACAATTTCTGTCCTTTCCAGTCACTGTCATTCTGTCTCTCTGACTGTCACTACGTGCCTTCTTCCCTGGACACTTCGTGGAAGTCAGTGCATGCATCGTGAACTCGGTCTTCCTGGTGTTGAAATTTTCCTTTTTTTGCCCTTTGGATTACTTAGTCTCGTGCATATGCGTACTACAGAGGGGAACTGAGGAGACAGAGATCCTGCTGCAGGTAACATGCATATGTCCATCTCCAGCTGCAGATGTCCACGCCCTCTGTGCTTGACTCCCATTCTCCAAGGCACTGTGGCTGACACTCAGCCTAAATGCAGCCTCCTCAATTTCCTGCACAGCATCCTTGTCCTTAATCCATGAGTGCCCAGGTGAAGAGAAGTGAAACTCTACCACCCTGGCACACACATTGTGCTTTCCCTCTATTGGGCCGAATGTAAAGGATCTGTGGTACTGATGGCCACACCAGTTTCCGGATTTTCCACGCAAAACGGAAGCTACCAGCGTTCAGAAAGAGGGTGTTTTGATGGCTGTGAAATGCCTTTTCCAAGTGCCTCCTGGGGTTTCAAATCCTTTTGAAATTGAAGTTCTTTCTTGTATCTAGGGAATATTCTCACCTCTGGCCCATAGGCCCTCTGATTTCGGAGCAAAGCTATCCAGGGGTCAGGAGGTCTGCCAGCCTTCTAGCACCTGGAGGGATTCTAGAGTATGTCCTCTGGCCCCAAGTGGTAACAGGTGTTTCTAATTGCCTTTATTAGCAGCATCCAGGCCCTCAGGTGAGGGTCAGGGCTGTGATCTCCACTGGGAGCTCCTGATTCAGCCAATGGAGGAATCCATCTTCCTTTTGTCTCTCCATAGCAAGGGCCCTGGGAGTTTGTGCTTCCTGCATGCAGAGAGACTTTGTATGTGACTCATGCATGCCTACTTCTGGGTATCTCTCTGAGTGTGATGTGTGGACACCAGGACACCATAATCAGGGATTTTGTGACTACAGGAGCAATTGACTTAGCCTGACCCAAAGGATAGGTGTGAGGGGCCGGGTTCATCCACTATTGTTTGGTCAAACACAGTTCCCATATATGTTGAAACACAGCTATTTCTGTGTTCTTTCTGGGATTGTAATCTGCTGCCCTGAGCCGTGTACTGAGAGTCTGGAGGCTGAGTAGGCAACCAAACGTGACTGGACAGGCTCATTCCCCTGAATTCTGAGGAGTGCCCCAGCTTACCCCGTTGGCAGTTTTTGGATGATAGTGAGGCATTGGATTGATTCGGGAACTCAGGAGAGGGAGACATGAGAGTACCTTTGCATATGCATTCTTTCTTAGCCAGAATCTGGGCTAGCTGGCTTGCCCTGTACAGCTAGGTTCTCTGTACATAAGTTGCAGGTGAGGCTGGCTATCTTGACACCCATGTTCTGTGTTGCTGAGGACTTATTCTGATGCAGTCTCCGCCCCCAGGTTTTTCTATGCCCCGCTAAATCCTAGAGTGCCCCCTTTCAACCAATCCTGGCTCCGCCCCCAGGTTTTCCTATGCCTCGCTAAATCCTAGAGTGCCCCCTTTCAACCAATCCTGGCCCTACACGTCACCCCTGGTTGTCGCCCAATAAAATGCCCCCTCACCCCTCCCCTCTCTCTCTCTGGGCTCTCCCTCTCTGAGGTCTCGCTCCCTGCTCTCCCCCCGTGGTCGGCCATTGCTGGCTGGCTCCACGTGGTCTGAACCAAACCTCCACCCCCATCCTATAATAAAGATCTGTGTACCCCTTTGCTCTGGACGTCCGCTCTCTTCTCCGCGGTGCAGCCCGACACCAGACCACCTCAACAACAGTTCTGAGACTACTATAGGTGAGCTCTGAGCGCACACATACTCAGACATACATTCAGACAGACACACACACATTATTGTCAGGTCTGTAAGTACAGCATATGGTGAAGGCTGGGTCTGTCTGGGGTCTGTGGGCATGAGAGCTGCTGCCTTACAATCTCTACAAGCCAGCTTTGTACCTGCCATCAATAAACACAGTGCAGGGGGTTTTTGTCTGCTGGTCTCTTTCCAACTCATCTATTTCTCTTGTCGCCTTCTCTGTGTCTAACTCTCACATGCTCTCACACACTCTGTCTTCACTCATTGATATTTTACTTATATACTTATTTTACTGACAGGCCCAGGTATACAAAGAGAGTTACCAGAGCACTGCTAAGCTCTGGCTTGTTTTGTTGGTGATATCACTTAGGCTACTGTAGCCACAGCTTTGTAAGTCTCTGTGACACAAGCCTTATTCTGTCTCCTCATTTCCATGGCAGTATATCTAAGACTTTATAATAAACATATACATATATATATATCATTTATAGAATTGTCGACCTATGTAATTGATCTTTATCAGAATTAATACATTTATAACAGCTTCCTTTTTCATTAATAATTGTCCACCTAGTTGGAGCAAGTTTCAATACGATTATAAATAATAGAACCTTCCATTAGCATTTCTAATAGCATTTCTATCAGCATCCTTATTGTAATTATCATAGTACAGAACTTGCCTCCTTTCTCTAGTGTAAGCTTCAGTACATATGAGTTTCTTTTCATTCTCCTGAAATCTTAATTTCCCTGGACTCTGAAGTGTATCGTAATTTTTGAAGCAGCCCTCTGTTTCTCAGCAGTTGGTTTCCATTTTCTGCTGTAATCAGGTCTTCTTGTGCTTTTTGTTTTTATTTTTCATTTTTTTCAAATCCTCCTAGATCATCCCCATTTATTTGCATATTTATTTATTTAGTCCTATATTACATGACTGGTCATTTCTTCTGCTTGATAGATTTTTCTTTTATAATTGAAGGGAAGTTTACACTCACAATACATTTCGTGTGGTAAATACTACACACATATGGTGAAGGCTGGGGTGGGCTGGGGTCTGTGGATGTGAGACTGCTGCCCAACAATCTCGACAACCCAGGTTTGAACCTGTCATGTATGAACACAGTGTGGGAGGTTTTTGACTTCTGGTCTCTTTCCCACTCTTCTATTTCTCTTCTTGCCTTCTCTGTCTCTGACTCTCACAGGCTCTCACTCACTCTGTCTGCACTCATTAATATTTTACTTATATACTTATTTTACTGACAGGCCCTGATACACAAAGAGAGTCACCAGGGCACTGCTGAGTTCTGGCTTGTTTTGTTGGTGATTTCACCTAGGTTTCTGTAGCATCAGCTTTGTAAGTCTCTGGCACAAGCCATACTATGTCACCTCATAGCCATGTCAGTAACCCTCAGAGTGCATAATAAACACTTACATAAAATGTACATATATATATATATATATACATATATATATATATATATATCAGTCATTTTTAGAATTGTTGACCTTTTTATTTGATCGTAATGAAGAATTACCACATTGATAACAGCCTCCTTATTCATAAATAATTGGTCACATAGTTGGAGCAGGATTCACTACAATTAAAAATTATAAACCTTCCAGGAGCAGTATAACCTATCCTCACAAACATAAAATAACAATGCCATTTGTATAAAGTATGCATGGGCATGGAGGGTTTCTCTTCAGTGCTATGGCACTGATAAACACAGGGCCAGAATTTCTGTCCTTTTCAGTCACTGTCATTCTGTCTCTCTGACTGTCTCTACATGCTTTCTTCCCTGGGCCCTTACTGGAAGCAGTGCATGCATCGTGAACTCGGTCTTCCTGGTGTTGAAATTTTCGTTTCTTTGCTCTTTGGATTATTTAGTCTTGTGCATATGGCGTAGTACAGAGAGGAAATGAGGAGACAGCGTTCCTGCTGCAGGTAACAGGCATATGTCCATCTCCAGCTGCAGCTGTCCAGGCCCTCTGTGAAAGACTACCATTCTCCAGGGCCCTGAGGCTGACACTCAGCCTAAATGCAGCCCTCCTCAATTTCCTGCACAGCATCCTTGTCCTTATTCCATGAGAGCCCAGGTAAAGAGAAGTGAAACTCTACCACCCTGGAACACTCATTGTGCTTTCCCTCTATTGGGCAGAATGTAAAGGATCTGTGGTACTGATGGCCACACCAGTGTCCAGATTTTCCACGCAAAATGGAAGCTTCCAGGGTTCAGAAAGAGGGTGTTTTGATGCCTTTGAAATGTCCTTTCCAAGTGCCTCCTGGGGTTTCAAATACTTTTGAAACCTGAAGTTATTTCTTGTATCTAGGGAATATTCTCACCTCTGGCCCGAAGGCCCTCCCAACTTAGAGCACAGCTATCCCAGGGTCAGGAGGTCTGACAGCCTGCTAGCTCCTGGAGGGATTCCTGAGTATGTCCTCAGGCCCCAAGTGGTAACAGGTGTTTCCAATTGCCTTTATTAGCAGCAGCCAGGCCCTAAGGTGAGGGGCAGGGCTGTGATCTCCACTGGAAGCGCCTAATTCATCCATTGGAGTCATCCATCTTCCTTTTATTCCTGGGACTTTGTGCTTCCGGCAAGTAGAGCGACTTTGACTAGGAGACTGATGCATTCCTACTTCTGGGGATCTCTCTGAGTTTGATGTCTGGACACCAGGACACCATGATCAGGAATGTGAGGCCGCAGGAGCAATTGCCTTAGCCAGACCCAAAGGGTAGGTGTAAGGGTCCGGGTTCATCCACTATTGTTTGGTCAAACACAGTTCCCATCTATGTTGAAACACAGCTCTTTCTGGGTACTTTCTGTGCTTGTAATTTGCTGCTCTGAGCAGTGAACTGAGAGACTGGAGGCTGCGTAGGCAGCCAAACGTGACTGGAAAGGCTCATGCCCCTGAATTCTGATGGGTGCCCCAGCTTCCCCAAGATGATAGATAGTGAGGTATGGGATTGAATAGGGAACTCAGGAGATTTAGACATGAGAGGCCCTTTGCATATGCATTCTTGCTTTGCCTGAATCTGGGCTAGCTGGCTTGCCCTGACCAGATAGGTTCTCTGTATATAAGTTGCAGGTGAGGCTAGCTACCTTGACACCCATGTTCTGAGACTACTACAGGTGAGCTCTGAGCACAAACAAACACACAGTCAGAGAGACAGTCAGACAGACACACACACACACACACACACACACACACACACACAGTACTGTCAGGTCTGGTAGTACAGCATATGTTGAAGGCTGGGGCTGTCTGGGGTCTGTGGGCATGAGAGCTGCTGCCTTACAATCTTTACAAGCCAGGTTTGAAGCTGTCATCAATGAACACAGTGTAGGAGGTTTTTTAATTCTGAGACACTGAAGAGGGAGAGGTTTTTGCCCTGAGGTTTGCACTGGGAATTAGCAGCTCCCCTGTGTGTGTTGCCAGACTAGGAAACTTGTGGTGCCTGTCCATGTGGATAGTCTCCTGGATGAGTTCCTTCTCAAGCCTTTTTCGATTGTTCCGATGGAGCTGCATATAGCTAATGATCTGGAGATATAACTCCTTTGGTCAATTCTTTTCCTGATGCACAGTTTCTCTCATATATAGTGATGGCCACACCAGTGTCCAGATTTTCCGTGCAAAACGGAAGCTTCCAGGGTTCTGAATTAGGGTGTTCTGATGGCTTTGAAAAGTCTTTTCCAAGTGCCTCATAGGGTTTCAAATCCTTTTGAAATCTGAGGTTCTTTCTTTTTTTCTCAGCTCTGGCCAGAAGGCCCTCCCAACTCGGAGCACAGCTATCCTGGGTCAGGAGGTCTGCCAGCCTGCTAGCTCCTGGAGGGATTTCTGAGTATGTCATCAGGACCCAAGTGGTAACAGGTGTTTCCAATTGCCTTTATTAGCAGCAGCCAGGCCCTCAGGAGAGGGGCGGGGCTGTGATCTCCACTGGAATCTCCTAATTCATCCCATGGAGGCATCCACCTTCCTTTAGTCTCTCCATAGCAAGGGCCCTGGGATTTTACATATGCATTCTTGCTTAGCCACAATCTGGGCTAGCTGGCTTGCCCTGTCCAGCTAGGTTCTCTGTACATAAGTTGCAGGTGAGGTTGGCTACCTTGACACCCATGGTCTGAGACTACTATAGGTGAGCTCTGAGCACACACAGACACACACAGACAGACACACACTCACACACATTACTGTCAGGGTGGTAGTACAGCTAATGGTGAAGGTTGGGGCTGTATGGGGTCTGTGGGCATGAGAGCTGCTGCCTTACAATCTTTACAAGCCAGGTTTGAACCTGTCATCCATGAACACAGTGTAGGAGGTGTTTGACTTCTGGTCACTTTCCAAATCATCTATTATCTTTTCTCTCCTTCTATGTCTCTGACTCTAACAGGCTCTCACTCACTCTGTCTGCACTCAGTAATGTTTTACTTAATCCTTATTTTATTGACAGGCCCAGATATACAAAGAGAGTTGCCGGAGCACTGATGAGCTCAGGCTTGTGTTGGTGATTTCACCTAGGCTACTGGAGCCTCAGCTTTGTAAGTCTCTCTGACACAAGCCATAATCTGTCTCCTCATATCCATGGCAGTATCTCTCAGACTATATAATAGACATATACATCCATATATATACATTTATATATATATATGTATATGTTATTTTTAGAATTGTCGACCTATGAAATTGATCTCAATCAGAATTAACACATTTATAACAGCTTCCTTTTTCATTAATTACTGGCCACCTAGTTGGAGCAGGATTCAATACTATAATAAATAATAGACCCTTCCAGTAGCATTTCTAATAGCATTTCTATCAGCATCCTTATTGTAATTATCATAGTAAAGAACTTGCCTCCTTTCTCTAGTGTAAGCTTTAGTACATATGATTTTCTTTTCATTCTCCTGATATCTTAATTTCCCTGGACTCTGAAGTGTCTCAGAATTTTTGAAGCAGCCCTCTGTTTCTCAGCAGATGGTTTTCATTCTCTCCTGTAATCAGGTCTTCTTGTGCTTTTTGTTTTTCTTTTTCTTTTTTTTTTTTTCAAATCCTCCTAGATCATCCCCATTTATTTGCATATTTATTTATTTAGTCCTATATTACATGAGGGGTCATTTCTTCTGCTTGATAGATTTTTCTCTTATAATTGAAGGGAAGTTTACACTCACAATACATTTCGTGTCGTAAATACTACACACATATGTTGATGGCTGGGGTGGTCTGTGTTCTGTGGACTTGAGACTTCTGCCTTACAATCTCAACAACCCAGGTTTGAACCTGTCATGTATGAACACAGTGTGGGAGGTTTTTGACTTCTGGTCTCTTTCCCACTCTTCTATTTCTCTTCTTGCCTTCTCTGTCTCTGACTCTCACGGGCTCTCACTCACTCTGTCTGCACTCATTAATATTTTACTTATATACTTATTTTACTGACAGGCTCTGATATACAAAGAGAGTCGCTTTTTTTGTTGGCGATTTCACCTAGGTTTCTGGAGCCTCAGCTTTGTAAGTCTCTCTGACACAAGCCATACTCTGTCTCCGCATAGCCATGCCAGTATCCCTCAGAGTTTATAATAAAGATACACATACATATATGTACATATATATATATCAGTCATTTTTAGAATTTTTGAACTTTTTCTTTGATCTTAATGCAGAATTACCACATTTATAACAGGGTCCTTACTCATAAATAATTGGTCACATAGTTGGAGCAGGATTCACTACAATTATAAATTTTAAGATTTTATATGCATATGGTGTAGTACAGAGGGGAACTGCGGAGACAGCGTTGCTGCTGCAGGTTCCAGGCATATGTCCATCTCCAGCTGCAGCTGTCCAGGCCCTCTGTGCTTGACTGCCATTCTCCAGGGCCCTGAGGCTGACACTCAGCCTCAATGCAGCCCTCCTCACCTTCCTGCACAGCGTCCTTGTCCTTATTCCATGAGAGCCCTGGTCAAGAGAAGTGAAACTCTACCACCCTGGCATACACATTGTGCTTTCCCTCTATTGGGCCGAATGTAAAGGATTTGTAGTACTGATGACCACACCAGTGTCCAGATTTTGAATGCAAAATGGAAGCTTCCAGGGTTCAGAAAGAGGGTGTTTTGATGGCTGTGAAATGTCTTTTCCAAGTGCCTCCTGGGGTTTCAAATCCTTTTGAAACCTGAAGTTCTTTCTTGTATCTAGGGAATATTCTCACCTCTGGCCCGATGTCCTCAAAACTAGGAGCACAGCTATCCCGGGGTCAGGAGGTCTCCCAGCCTGCTAGCTCCTGGAGGGATTCCTGAGTATGTCCTCAGGTCCCACGTGGTAACAGGTGTTTCCAAGTGCAATTATTAGCAGCAGCCAGGCCCTCAGGTGTAGGCGGGGCCATGAACTCCACTGGAAGCTCCTAATTCCACCAATGGAGGCATCCATCTTCCTTTTGTCTCTCCATAGCAAGGGCCTGGGGAGTTTGTGCTTCCTGCAAGCAGAGAGACTTTGTATGGGACACTTATGCATGCCTACTTCTGGGAATCTCTCTGAGTGTGATGTGTGGACACCAGGACCCAATGATCATGGATTGTGAGGCCACAGGAGCAATTGCTTTAGCCGGACCCAAAGAGTAGGTATGATGGCCGGTTTCATCCACTATTGTTTGGTCAAACACAGTTCTCATCTATGTTGAAACACAGCTCGTTCTGGGCTGGTCATCTGCTGCCCTGAGCAGTGGACTGAGAGTCTGGAGGCTGAGTAGGCAGCCAAACGTAACTGGACAAGCTCATGCCGCTGAATTCCGAGGGGTGCCCCAGCTTACCCCGTTGGCAGTGTTTGGATGATAGGGAGGCATGGGATTGAATTGGGAACACAGGAGAGGGAGACATGAGAATACCTTTGCATATGCATTCTTGCTTAGCCAGAATCTGGGGTAGGTGGCTTGCACTGACCAGCTAGGTTCTCTGTACATAAGTTGCAGGTGAGGCTGGCTATCTTGACACCCATGCCTTGAGACTACTATTGGTGAGCTCTGAGCACATACAGACACACACAGACAGCCAGCCAGACAGACACACACACATTACTGTCAGGTCTGGTACTACATCATATGGTGAAGGCTGGGGTTATATGGGGTCTGTGGGCATGAGAGCTGCTGCCTTACAATCTATAAAAGCCAGCTTTGAACCCGTCATCAATGAACACAGTGTAGGAGGTTTTTGAATTCTGGTCTTTTTCCAACTAATCTATTTCTCTTCTCGCCTTCTCTGTCTCTAACTCTCACATTCTCTCTCACACTCTTTCTTCACTGATTGATATTTTACTTATATACGTATTTTACTGACAGGACCAGATATATAAAGAGAGTTACCAGAGCACTGCTGAGCTCTGGCTTGTTTTGTTGGTGATATCACCTAGGCTACTGAAGCCACAGCTTTGTAAGTCTCTATGACACAAGCCATATTCTGTCTCCTCATTTCCATGGCAGTTTATCTTAGACTTTATAATAAACATATATATATATATATATATATATATATATAATCTGTCCTTTTGAGAATTGTCGACCTATGTTGATCTTTATCAAAATTAACACATTTATAACAGCTTCCTTTTTCATTAATAATTGGCCACCTAGATGGAGCAGGATTCAATATAATTATAAATAATAGAACCTTCCAGTAGCATTTCTAATAGCATTTCTATCAGCATCCTTATTGTAACTATCATAGTACAGAAGTTGCCTCCTTTCTCTAGTGTAAGCTTCAGTACATATGAGATTCTTTTCATTCTCCTGAAATATTAATTTCCCTGGACTCTGAAATGTCTTGGAATTTTTGAAGCAGCCCTCTGTTTCTCAGCATATGGTTTCCATTTTCTGCTGTAATCAGGTCTTCTTGTGCTTTTTTTTAGTTCTCATTTTTTTCAATCCTCCTATATCATCCCCATTTATTTGCATATTTATTTAGTCCTATATTAGATGAGGGGTCATTTCTCCTGCTTGATAGATTTTTCTCTTATAATTGAAGGGAAGTTTACACTCACAATACATTTCATGTCGTTAATACTACACACATATGGTGAAGGCTGGGGTGGTCTGGGGTCTGTGGACTTGAGACTTCTGCCTTACAATCTCTACAACCCAGGTTTGCACCTCTCATGTATGAACACAGTGTGGGAGGTTTTTGACTTCTGGTCTCTTTCCCACTCTTCTATTTCTCTTCTTGCCTTCTCTGTCTCTGACTCTCACAGGCTCTCACTCACTCTGTCTGCACTCATTAATATTTTACTTTTATACTTATTTTACTGACAGGCCCTGATATACAAAGAGAGTCACCAGGGCACTGCTGAGCTCTGGCTTGTTTTGTTGCCGATTTCACCTAGGTTTCTAGAGCCTCAGCTTTGTAAGTCTCTGTGGCACAAGCCATACTCTGTCTCCTCATAACCATGCCAGTATCCCTAAGAGTCTATAATAATGATACACTTACATATATGTAAATATATATACAAATATATATATCAGTCATTTTTAGAATTGTTGAACTTTTTATTTGATCTTAATGCAGAATTACCACATTTATAACAGCCTCATTATTCATAAATAATTGGTCACATAGTTGGAGCAGGATTCACTACAATTATAAATTATAAACCTTTCAGGAGCATTTCCAATAGCCTTTCTATCAGTATCCTAATTGTAATTATCATAGCACAGAACTTCTCTACATTTTCTAGTGTAAGCTTCAATACGTATGCCTTTCTTTTCATTCTCGGTAATTCTTAATTTGCCTGGACCCTGAAGTGTCAGGGAAGTTTTGAAGCAGCCCTCTGTTTTCAGCAGACATTTTCTGTATTTCTGCTGTAATCAGGTATTCCTGTGGTTTTTGTTTTTACTTTTTTCAAATCCTCCTAGATCATCCCCATTTATTTGCATATTTATTTATTTATTTAGTCCCATATCACATGAGGGGTCATTTCTTCTGCCTGATAGATTTTCTCTTATAATTGAAGGGAACTTTGAAACACAATACATTTCCTTTTGCAGATACTACACACTACTACAACTATTACTGCACTGTTTTTGACAGTGACATCCAATGCACAATTGATTAGTATTGCATGGCTCTAAACAATGTTCACTATTTAACCTACAATGTTTTTAACTTCACAATTATTTATTCTGTTCTTTCATGGGTGATGAATGCTTTACAGTCAACTGTTACATGTAATAGTGGGCACAGGGGTAATTTTTCCCACTTTCCCTGTATTTCTGTACATCATTTGTATCTTTCTTACTGAGGAGAAGGAAACAGTCATAAATTGAGAGAGCAGGGCCCAAGCAGGAAGAGAGACAGAGAGACAGCTGCAGTTCTGATTTGACACTAGCCCAGCTTTTCTCTAGCTGGGTAAGTGGTGACCAGGAGCTCAAAACGGGGTCCTGGGCTTCCACATAATTCCCTGGCTTCTCAAACAACTGTGCCTCCAACCCAAGCTCCCTTCGTTGTCCATGTAACTATCGATCTGCTCTAGGCACTTCTCACCTTCTTATGCCAGAAACTTAACACTACTCCCCTCCACCCATGAAACTTTGACCTTTTACTTGAGTGCAAAACAGCAACCCCAATCCACGTTATTTCAGGGAAAAGTGTGTGCGTCTCTGTGGGAGGGTATGTGTGTGTGTGTATGTTTACATAAGTGTGTTTCCATTATGATTACCACTGTTGTTTCTTTATTCCTGACACAGGGCCTTAGGAACTGGGTTGTGTTATGACAAAGGAAGTTTCCACTGCACAAGTGGTTTTTCAAATATGAATAGCACATTGGATATTCAGGACACTGTTGTGCATTCTCCCAGGTGGTCCTCAGATGGGTTCTTTCCTTTACTATTCCCATGCTGTGTGTAATTTTCTGTGTAGACTCAAAGAGGAGTGGCATGGGGGAGCTCAGCTGTTTTCTGCTGTGTGTCCACAAGGTGGCAGCAAAGCCCATAGTTAAGTGTAGTGATTCTGTGGAATGAGGAGAACTCTGGGATTTGTGGCCCATGTACAGCAAGGTTGAATTGACGTAGAGTGCCCTAGACATCTGTTATTTCCTGTTGGGTGGGGGGATCCCCCATTTGGCTTTGCAAGTGGAAGGGGTTTCTCTCTTTGTCTGGGATGACTCTACTGGGAGCTTGTGAATCCCTGTGCTCAGCTGCATTCTGCTGTGTGTCCATAAGAGGGCAGCACCAGTTCGGGACTAAGGCTCCATGGGGCAAGTGCCCTGAGTCACTGGGGGTACTAGAGTGGAGATAGTGTTTCTGGGTGTGCCCCAAGAGGATGGCCAGCCTAGCGCAAGCAGGCAGTGTCCTAAGGATGGGTCCAGACCGAGCTGTGTGGGTCGTGTTGGCAGAAACAGGGCCTTCAGTGAAATACAGACAGTCCCAAGTGGCGAGTCTAAGAGCCCTTGCCCACTGAGCCTGAGCGGAGTGCCCAGTTCGTATTCATAGAGACAGCTGTCCAATCAGAGAAGAGGAACATCACCCTCAAGGGCGGTGAACCAAGAGCTGGCCAATGAGAACAGAGGAGAACTTGTGAAGGCGGACTCAGAGAGCAGCCTTCTGAGGAAGCCCGCCAATGAGAGCTCAGAGCTGGCCTTAAAAGCCTGGGTATGCTTCCAGGAAGTTCGAAGTAAGGTTCATCCCAGGGCCTGCCTTGCAGAAGCTGTCCAGTGCGCATGTGTATAACTCCTTTTGTGCCTGTGCCTATGTGGAATTGTGTGTGACTGTGAGAGTGTGTGTTTGTGTGTGTTTTTGTGTGTGTGGGAGGGAGAGAGAACAACAGAATCACTGTGGCACAGGTGATTTTGTTCAAAACACTTGGCACATTCTGATTTACCTCTCAATATTGACACCATTGTAGCTCTCCTTGGCCCTTGGTCACTTTTTTTTTCTTTTCAGATGTATAGACACTGAAGAGGGATAGGGTTTTTTCCCTGAGGCTTCCACAAGGATCTAGCAGCTTACCTGTGTGGGTTGCCAGACTAGGAAACTTGTGGTGCCTGTCCATGTGGAGAGTCTCCTGGATGAGTCCCTTTTCAAGCCTTTTTCGCTTGTTCCCGCTGGAGCTGCATCTAGCTAATGATTTTGAGATTTTACTCCTTTGGACAATTCTTTTCCTGATGCACAGGTTCTCTCCATGTTTTAGCAATCAATTGTCTGAATGTCTTATCTAATCCATTGTAGAAAATGACTACATCAGTGTCTCGCTCTTTCTCTCTCTCTCTCTCTCTATATATATATATATATATATATATATCATGCAGAGATCTGAAAATATCTTTTAGCTAGAGACCTGCACAGCTCTGGATTACGGTAGTAATGACGATACACCTGGCCCTTCTGAGCCACATTCATGAGAGACATCTCACAGAGCCATTCTTATACCTCTTATCACTCTACAAATCTCTCTCAGCATAAACTACCACTTCCAAATCATCTACTTCCCTCTTGCTCTTTTTGTCCACAGAGTCCTATCCCAAAACTGTAAATCAAAGAAGAAATAGACATAGTGCAGTTACCTGCACACAAGGCAGTCTGATGCTGGACCAGGGAGATGCAATAAGCCAGCCTGCATCTTGGCTGGAGCATCACTAAGACTACTTCCAAATTGGAGAGGCGAGGGCAGTTTTGGAGAGTGGGCTGCAGGCCAAGTGTTGCTTCTCAGAGTGGGCTAAGACCTAGATGTTCTAAGTGTAACCTTTCCTCACAAACATAAAATAACAATGCCACTTTTAAGAAGTATGCATGGGCATGGAGGGTTTGTCTTCAGTGCTCTGGCACTGATCAACACAGGGCCAGAATTTCAGTCCTTTTCTGTCTCTGTTATCCTGTCTGACTGTCTCTACGTGCCTTCTTAACTGGGCCCTTATGGAATTCAGTGCATGCATAGTGAACTCCGACTTCCTGTTGTTGAAATTTTCCTTTCTTTTCCCTTTGGATTATTCAGTGTCCTACATATGGCATAGTGCATTGGGGAATTGAGGAGACAGCGATCCTGATGCAGGTAACAGGCATACGACCATCTCCATCTGCAGCTGTCCAGGCACTCTGTGCTTGACTTCCATTCTCCAGGGCCCTGAGGCTGACACTCAGCCTAAATGCAGCCCTCCTCAATTTCCTGCACCTCATCCTTGTCCTTATTCCATGAGAGCCCAGGTCAAGAGTAGTGAAACTCTATCCCCCTGGCACACACTTTGTGCTTTCCCTCTATTGGGCCGAATGTAACAGATCTGTGGTACTGATGGCCACACCAGTGTCCAGATTTTCCACACATAACGAAGCTTCCAGGGTTCAGAAAGAGGGTTTTTTTGATGGCTGTGAAATGTCTTTTCTAAGTGCCTCATGGGGTTTCAAATGCTTTTGAAACCTGAAGTTCTTTCTTGTATCTAGGGAGTATTCTAAACTCTGGCCCAGCCCGAATGCCCTCCCAACTAGGAACACAGCTATCCTGGGGTCAGGAGTTCTGCCAGCCTGCTAGCTCCTGGAGGGATTCCTGAGTATGTCCTCAGGTCCCAAGTGATAACAGATGTATCCAATTCCCTTTATTAGCAGCAGCCAGGCCCTCAGGTGAGGTGCGGGGCTGTGATCTCCACTGGAAACTCCTAATTCAGACAATGAAGGCATCCATCTTTTGTCTCCCCATAGCAAGGGCCCTGGGAGTTTGTGCTTCCTGCAAGGAGAGTGACTTTGTATGGGACACTCATGGATGCCTACTTATGGGAAACTCTCTGAGAGTGATGTGTGGACACCAGGACACCATGATCAGGGATTGTGAGGCCACAGGATCATTTGCCTTAGCAGCTCCCAAAGGGGTGGAGTAAGGGGCCGGGTTCATCCTCTATTGTTTGGTCAAACACACTTACCATCTATGTTGAGACATAGCTCTTTGTGGGTTCTTTCTGGTCTTGTAATCTCCTGTCCACTGAGAAGTGGACTGGGAGCCTGGAGTTTGAGTATGCAGCCAAATGTGACTGGACAGTGTCCTGCCCCTGAATTCTGAGGGGTGCCCCAGCTTCCCCCGTTGGCAGTTTTTGGATGATAGTGACGCATGAGATTGAATCGGGAACTCAGCAGAGCGAGACATGAGAGTCCCTTTGCATATGCATTCTTGCTTAGCCAGAATCTGGGCTATCTGTATTTCCCTAACCAGCTAGGTTCTCTGTACATAAGTTTCAGGTGAGGCTGGCTGCCTTTCCACCCATGTTCTAGACTACAAGTGAGTTCTGATCACACACAGACACAGACACACACACACACACACACACACATTACTGTCAGGTCTGGTAGTACAGCATATGGTGAAGGCTGCAGCTGTCTGGTGTCTGTGGGCATGAAAGTTTCTGCCTTACAATCTCTACAAGCCAGGTTTGAACCTGTCATCAATGAACACAGTGTAGGAGGTTTTTGAATTCTGGTCTCTTTCCAACTCATCTATGTCTCTTCTCTCCTTCTCTGTCTCTAACTCTCACATGCTCTCACACACTCTGTCTTCAATCATTAATATTTTACTTATATACTTATTTTACGGACATGCCCTGATATACAAAGAGAGTTACCAGAGCACTGCTGAGCTCTCGCTTGTTGTATTGGCGATTTCACCTAGGCAACTGGAGCCTCAGTTTGCAAGTCTTTCTGACACAAGCCATATTATGTCTCCTCATTTCCATGCCAGTATCACTCAGAGTTTATAATAAAGTGATTTTTTTGCAAAACACTTGGTACATTCTGATTTAAAGCTCAATATCGACACACAAAACACTTGGCTCATTCTGATTTACAGCTCAATATTGACACCATTACATCTCTCTTTGGCCCTTGGTCGCTTTTCTTCTTTTCAGATGTAAAAACACTGAAGAGGGAGAGGTTTTTGCCCTGTGGCTTGCACTGGGAACTACCAGCTGGACTGTGTCTGTTGCCAGAGTAGGAAACTTGTGGTGCCTGTTCATGTGGAGAGTCTCCTTAATGAGTTCCTTTTCAAGCCTTTTTCGCTCTGTCCCGTTGGAGCTGCACATCGCTAATGTATTTGAGATTGTACTCCTTTGGAAAATTCTTTTCCCGATACACAGTTTCTCTCCAGGTTTTAGCAATCAATTGTCTGAATGTCATACCGAATCCATTGTAGAAAATGACTACATCAGTGTCTTTCTCTCTCTCTCTCTCTCTCTCTCTCTCTATATATATATATATATATATATATATATGTATCATGTAGAGATCTGAAAATATTTTAGCTAGAGACCTGCACAGCTCTGGATTAGGGTAGTAATGAGGATACACATGGCCTTTCTGATCCACAGTCATGAGAGACATCTCACAGAGCCATTCCTATACCTCTTATCACTCTACAAATCTCTCTCAGCAAAAACTACCACTACCAAATCATCTACTTCACTTTTGCTCTTTTTGTCCACCGAGTCCTATCCCAAAACTGTAAATGAAAGAAGAAATAGACATAGTGAAGTTCCCTGCACACAGGACAGTCTTAGGCTGGATGAGGGAGATGCAATACGCCAGCCTGCATCTTGGCTGGACCATTACTAAGACTGCATCCAATTTGGAGAGGCAGGGGCAGTTTTGGAGAGTGGGCTGCCGGCCAAGTGTTGGTTCTCAGAGTGGTTAAGACCTAGATGTTCTAAGTGTAACCTTTCCTCACAAACATAAAATAACAATGCCACTTGTAAGAAGTATGCATGGGCAAGGAGGGTATGTCTTCAGTACTCTGGCACTGATCTACACAGGGCCAGACTTTCAGTCCTTTTCTGTCTCTGTCATTCTGTCTCTCTAACTGTCTCTACCTGCCTTTTTTCCCTGGGCCCTTACTGGAAGTCAGTGCATGCATCGTGAACTCAGTCATCCTGGAGTTGAAGTTTTCCTTTCTTTGCCCTTTGGGTTATTTAGTCTCCTTCACTTGGTGTAGTACAGAAGGGAACTGCTGAAACAGCGTTGCTGCTTCAGGTTCCAGGCATATGTCCATCTGCAGCTCTAGCTGTCCAGGCCCTATGTGCTTGACTCCCATTCTCCAGGGTCCTGAGGCTGACACTCAGCCTAACTGAAGCCCTCCTCACCTTCCTGAACAGCGTCCTTGTCCTAATTCCATGAGAGACCAGGTGAAGAGAAGTGAAACTCTATCCCCCTGGCAGACACATTGTGCTTTCCCTCTATTAAGCCGAATGTAAAGGATCAGAAAACGGAAGCTTCCAGGGTTCTGAAAGAGGGTGTTTTGATGGCTGTGAAATGTCTTTTCCAAGTGCCTCCTGGGGTTTCAAATCCTTTTGAAACCTGAAGTTCGTTCTTGTATCTAGGGAATATTCTCACCTCTGGCCCGAAGGCCCTCCCAACTAAGAGCACAGCTATCCTGAGGACAGGAGTTCTGCCAGCCTGCTAGCTCCTGGAGGGTTTCCTGAGTATGTCCTCAGGGCCCAAGTGGTAACAGGTGTTTCCAATTGCCTTTATTAGCAGCAGCCAGGCCCTCAGGTGAGGGGCGGGGCTGTGATCTCCACTGGAAGCTCCTACTTCAGCCAATGGAGGCATCCATCTTTCTTTTGTCTGTCCATAGCAAGGGCCCAGGGATTTTGTGCTTCCTGCAAGCAGAGAGACTTTGTATGGGAGACTCATGTATGCCTACTTCTGAAAATCTCTCTGAGTGTGATGTGTGGACACCAGGACACCATGACCAGGGATGTGAGGCCACAGGAGCAATTGCCTTAGCTGGACCCAAAGGGTAGGTTTAAGGGACCGGGTTCATCTACTATTGTTTGGTCGAAAACAGTTCCCATCTATGTTGAGACACAGCTCTTTCTGGGTTCTTTCTGGGCTTGTAATCTGCTGCCCTGATCAGTGGACTGAGAGCATGGAAGCTGAGTAGGCAGCCAAACGTGACTGGACAGGCTCATGCCCCTGAATTCTGAGGGGTTCCCCAGCTTCCCCGGTTGGCAGTGTTTGGATGAGATAGTGAGGCATGAGATGGAATAGGGAAATCAGGAGATTTAGACATGAGAGTCCCTTTGCATATGCATTCTTCCTTAGCCAGAATCTGGGCTAGCTGGCTCGCCCTGACCAGCTAGGTTCTCTGTACATAAGTTGCAGTTGAGGCTGGCTTCCTTGACACCCATGCTCTGAGACTACTACAGGTGAGCTCTAAACACACACGGACATACACAGTCAGACAGACAGAAACACACACACACACACACATTACTCTCAGGTCTGGTATTACAGTATATGGTGAAGGCTGGGGCTGTCCTGGGTCTGTGGGCATGAGAGCTGCTGCCTTACAATCTCTACAAGCCAGGTTTGATCCTGTCATCAATAAACACAGTTTAGGAGGTTTTTGAATTCTGAGACACTGAAGAGGGAGAGGTTTTTGTCCTGAGGCTTGCACTGGGAACTAGCAGCTGCCATGTGTGTGTTGCCAGACTAGGAAACTTGTGGTGCCTGTCCATGTGGAGAGTCTCCTGGATGAGTTCCTTCTTGAGCCTTTTTCTGTCGGTCCCGTTGGAGCTGCATATAGCTAATTATTTGGAGATTTTACTCCTTTGGACAATTCTTTTCCTGATGCACAGTTTCTCTCCAGGTTTTAGCAATCAATTGTCTGAATGTCATATTGAATACATTGTATAAATGACTATATCAGTGTCTCTCTCTCTCTCTATCTCTCTCTCTATATATGTAACTTGTAGAGGTCCGAAAATATTTTTTAGCTAGAGACCTGCACAGCTCTGTATTAGGGTACTAAAGTGAATACACCTGGCTCTTCTGAGCCACAGTCATGAAAGACATCTCACAGAGCCATATCATTTATATAAGGAGAAATAGACATAGTGCAGTTCCCTGCACACAGGACAGGCTGAGGCTGGACCATTCTGTCTCTCTGACAGTCTCTATGTGCCTTCTTCCCTGGGCCCTTACTGGAAGTCATTGCATGCATCGTGAACTCAGTCATCTAGGTGTTGAAATTTTCCTTTCTTTGCTCTTTGTTTTATTTAGTCTCCTGCACATGGTGTAGTACAGATGGAACTGCGGAGACAATGTTGATGTTGCAGGGTCCAGGCATATGACCCTCTGCAGCTTCAGCTGTCCAGGCCCTCTGTGCTTGACTCCCATTCTCCAGGGCCCTGAGGCTGACACTCAGCCTAAATGCAGCCCTCCTCACCTTCCTGCACAGCGTCCTTGTCCTTATTCCATGAGAGACCAGGTCAAGAGAAGTGAAACTCTATCCCCCTGGCACACACATTATGCTTTCCCTCTAATAAGCCAAATGTAAAGGATCTTTGGTACTGATGGACAAAGCAGTGTCCACATTTTCCACGCAAAATGGAAGCTTTCAGTTTTCTGAAAGAGTGTGTTTTAATGGCTGTGAAATGTCTTTTCCAAGTGCCTCATGGGGTTTTCAAAAATCCTTTTGTAACCTGAAGTTCTTTCTTGTAGCTAGGGAATATTCTCACCTCTGGCCAGAAGGGCTGCCCAACTCGGAGCACAGCTATCTCGGGATCAGGAGGTCTGCCAGCCTGCTAGCTCCTGGGGGGATTCCTGAGTATGTCCTCAGGGCCCAAGTGGTAACAGGTGTTTCCAATTGCCTTCATTAGCATCAGCCAGGCCCTCAGGTGAGGTGTGGGCTGTGATCTCCACTGGAAGCTACGAATTCACAATGGAGGCATCCATCTTTCTTCTGTCTGTCCATCGCAAGGGCCAGGGTATTTTGTGCTTCCTGCAAGAAGAGCGGCATTGTATGGGACACTGATGCATGCCTACATATGGGAATCTCTATGAGAGTGATGTGTGGAAACCAGGACACCATGATCAGGGATGTGAGGCCACAGGAGCAATTGCCTTAGCCAGACCGAAAGGGTAGGTGTAAGGGACCGGGTTCATCCACTATTGTTTGGACGAACAGAGTTCCCATCTATGTTGAAACACAGCTCTTTCTGGGTACTGTCTGTGCTTGTAATATGCTGCCCTGAACAGTGGACTGAGAGCCTGGAGGGTGACTAGGCAGCCAAATGTGACTGGACAGGCGCATGCCCCTGAATTCTGAGGGGTGGCCCAGCTTCACCCTGATGATAGATGTGAGGCATGGGATTGAATAGGAAACCCAGGAGATTTAGACATGAGAGTCCCTTTGCATATGCATTCTTGCTTAGACAGAATCTGGGCTAGCTGGCTTGCCCTGACCAGCTAGGTTCTCCGTACATAAGTTGCAGGTGAGGCTGGATACCTTGACACCCATGCTCTGAGACAACTACAGGTGACCTCTGAGCACAAACAGACACAAACAGTCAGACCGACAGACAGACAGACACACACACACACACACACACATTACTGTCAGGTCTGGTAGTACAGCATATGGTGAAGGCTGGGGCTGTCTGGGTTCTGAAGCATGAGAGCTGCTGCCTTACCATCTCTACAAGCCATGTTTGAATCTGTCATCAATGAACACAGTGTAGGAGGTTTTTGAATTCTGAGACACTGAAGAGGGAGAGGTTTTTTCCCTGAGGCTTGCACTGGGAAATAGCAGCTGCCCTGTGTGTGTTGCCAGACTAGGAAACTTGTGGTGCCAGTCGATATGGAGAGTCTCCTGGATGAGTTCCTTCTCGAGCCTTTTTAGATAGGTCCCTTTGGAGCTACATATAGCTAATGATTTGGAGATTTTACTCCATTGGACAATTCTTTTCCTGATGCACAGATTCTCTCCAGGTTTTAGTAATCAATTGTTGAATGTCATATCGAATCCATTGTAGAAAATGACTACAACAGTCTCTCTCTCTCTCTCTCTCTATCTCTCTATATATATATATATATATATATATATATATAACATGTACAGGTATGAAAATATTTTTTAGCTAGAGACCTTCACAGCTCTGGATTAGTGTAGTAAAGTGGATACACCTGGCCCTTCTGAGCCACAGTCATGAGAGACATCTCACAGAGCCATATCATTTATCACTCTACAAATCTCTCTCAGCACAAACTACAGCTGTCAAAACATCTACTTCCCTCTTACTCTTTTTGTCCACCGAGTCCTATCCCAAAACTGTAAATCAAAGAAGAAATAGACATAGTGCAGTTCCCTGCACACAGGACAGACTGAGGCTGGACCAGGGAGATGAAATACTCCAGCCTGCATTTGGCTGGAGCATCACTAAAACTACTTCTAATTTAGAGAGGCAAGGGCAGTTTTGGAGTGTGGGCTGCAGGACAAGTGTTGGTTCTCAGAGTGGGCTAAGACCTAGATGTTCTAAGTGTAACCTTTCCTCACAAACATAAAATAACAATACCACTTGTAAGAAGTATGCATGGGCATGGAGAGTTTGTCTTCAGTGCTCTGACACTGATCAACACAGGGACAGAATTTCTGTCCTTTTCAGTCACTGTCATTCTGTCTCTCAGTCTGTCTCTGTGTGCCTTCTTCCCTGGAACCTTCCTGGAAGGTTCAGTGCATGCATTGTGAACTCGGTCTTCACGGTGTTGAAATTTTTCCTTTCTTTGCCCTTTGGATTATTTAGTCTCGTGCATATGACGTAGTACAGAGAGGAACTGAGTAGACAGCGTTCCTGCTGCAGCTAACAGGCATATGTCCATCTACAGCTGCAGCTTTCCAGGCCCTCTGTGCTTGACTCCCATTCTCCAGGGCCCTGTGGCTGACACTCAGCCTAAATGCACCCCTCCTCAATTTCCGGCACCGCTTCCTTGTCCTTATTCCATGAGAGCCCAGGTGAAGAGAAGTGAAACTCTATCCCCCTGGCACACACATTGTGCATTCCGTCTATTAGCCAAATGTAAAGGATCTCTGGTACTGATGGGTACACCAGTGTCCAAATTTTCCACGCAAAACGGAAGCTTCCAGGGTTCAGAAAGAGGGTGTTTTGATGGCTGTGAAATGTCTTTTCCAAGTGCCTCATGGGGTTTCAAATCCTTTTGAAACCTGAATTTATTTCTTGTATCTAGGGAATATTCTCACCTCTGGCCTGAATGCCCTCCCAACTAGGAGCACAGCTATCCCGGGGTCAGGAGGTCTGCCAGCCTGCTAGCTCCTGGAGGGATTCCTGAGTATGTCCTCAGGGCCCAAGTGGTAACAAGTGTTTCCAATTGCCTTTATTAGCAGCAGCCAGGCCCTCAGGTGAGGGGCGGGGCTGTGATCTCCACTGGAAACTCCTACTTCAGCCAATGGAGGCATCCATCTTCCTTTTGTCTCTCCATAGCAAGGGTTCGGGGAATGTGTGCTTCCTGCAAGCAGAGCGACATTGTATGGGAAACTCATGCATGCCTACTTCTGGGAATCTCTCTGAGTGTGATGTGTGGACACCAGGACACCTTGATCAGGGATTGTGAGGCCACAGGAGCAATTGCCTTAGCCGGACCCAAAGGGTAGGTGTAAGGGGCTGGGTTCATCCACTATTGTTTGGTCAAACACAGTTCCCATCTATATTGAAACACAGCTCTTTCTGTGTTCTTTCAGGGCTTATAATCTGCTGTCCTGAGCAGTGGACTGAGATTCAGGAGGCTGAGTAGGCAGTCAAACGTGACTGCCTACTCAGCCTCATGCCCATGCATTCTGAGGGGTGCCCTCGTTTACCCCGTTGTTAGTTTTTGGATTATAGTGAGGCATGGGATTGAATCGGGAACTCAGGAGAGGGAGACATGAGAGTCCTTGTGCATATGCATTCTTGCTTAGCGAGAATCTGGGCTAGCTGACTTGCCCTGTCCAGCTAGATTCTCTGTACATTAGTTGCAGGTGAGGTTGGCTACCTTGACACCCATGCTCTGAGACTACTATAGGTGAGCTCTGAGTACACACAGACATACAGACAGACACACACTCACACACACATTACTGTCAGGTCTGGTAGTACAGCATATGGTTAAGGATGGGGCTGTGTGGGGTCTGTGGGCATGAGAGCTGCTGCCTTACAATCTCTACAAGCCAGGTTTGAACCTGTCATAAATGAATATAGTGTAGGAGGTTTTTGACTTCTGGTCACTTTCCAACTCATCTATTTCTTTTCTCTCCTTCTCTGTCTCTGACTCTCACAGGCTCTCACTCACTCTGTCTGCACTCAGTAGTATTTTACTTGTATCCTTATTTTATTGACAGGCCCAGATATACAAAGAGAGTTGCCAGAGCATTGCTGAGCTCTGGCTTGTTGTGTTTGTGATTTCACCTAGGCTACTGGAGCCACAGCTTTGTAAGTCGCTCTGACACAAGCCATATTGTGTCTCCTCATATCCATGGCAGTATGTCTCCAACTTTATAATAAACATATACATCCATATATATATGGATGTTATTTTTAGAATTGTCGACCTATGTAATTGATCTTTATCGGAATTAACACATTTATAACAGCTTCCTTTTTCATTAATAATTGTTCACCTAGTTGGAGCAGTATTAAATACAATTATAAATAATATAACCTTCCAGTAGCATTTCTAATAGCATTTGTATCAGCATCCTTATTGTAATTATCATAGTACAGAACTTGCCTCCTTTCTCTAGTGTAAGCTTCAGTACATATGAGTTTCTTTTCATTCTCCTGAAATCTTATTTTCCCTGGACTCTGAAGTGTCTCGGAATTTTTGAAGCAGCCCTCTGTTTCTCAGCAGATGGTTTTCATTTTCTGCTGCAATCAGGTTCTTGTTCTTTTTGTTTATATTTTTCATTTTTTTCAAATTCTCCTAGATCATCCCCATTTATTTGCATATTTATTTATTTATTTAGTCCTATATTACATGAGGGGTCATTTCTTCTGCTTGATAGATTTTTCTCTTATAATTGAAGGGAAGTTTACACTCACAATACATTTCGTGTCGTAAATATTGCACACATATGGTGAAGGCTGTGGTGGTCTGGGTTCTGTGGACTTGAGACTTCTGCCTTACAATCTCTACAACCCATGTTTGAACCTGTCATGTATGAACACAGTGTGGGAGGTTTTTGACTTCTGGTCTCTTTCCCACTCTTCTATTTCTCTTCTTGCCTTCTCTGTCTCTAACTCTCACAGGCTCTCACTCACTCTGTCTGTACTCATTAATATTTTACTGATACATTATTTTACTGACAGGCCCAGGTATACAAAGGGAATCACCAGGACACTGCTGATCTCTGACTGTTTTTTGGTGATTTCACTTAGGTTTCTGGAATCTCAGCTTTGTAAGTCTCTCTGGCACAAGCCATACACTGTCTCCTCATAGCCATGCCAGTATCCCTCAGAGTCTATAATAAAAATACACTTACATATATGTACATATATATACATATATATATATATATCAGTCGTTTTTAGAATTGTTGACCTTTTTATCTGATCTTAATGCGCAATTGCCACATTTATAACAGCCTCCTTATTCTTAAATAATTGGTCACATAGTTGGAGCAGGATTCACTACAATTATAAATTATAAGCCTTCCAGGAGCATTTCCAATAACCTTACTATCAGTATCCTCATTGTAATTATCATAGCACAGAACTTGCCTCCATTTTCTAGTGTAAGCTTCAATATGTATGGCTTTCTTTTCATTCTTGGGAATTCTTAATTTGCCTGGACCCTGAAGTGTCAGGGAAGTTTTGAAGCAGCCCTCTGTTTATCAGCAGACATTTTCTATATTTCTGCTGTAATCAGGTCTTCATGTGGGTTTTGTTTTTATTTTTTTCAAATCCTCCTAGATCATCCCCATTCATTTGCATATTTATTTATTTATTTATTTAGTCCCATATCACATGAGGGGTCATTTCTTCTTCCTGATAGACTTTCTCTTATAATTGAAGGGAACTTTTGACACACAATACATTTCCTTTTGCAGATACTACACACTACTACAACTATTACTGCACTGTTTTTGACAGTGACATCCAATGCTTAATGAATTAGTATTGCATGGCTCTAAAGAATGTTCACTATTTAACCTACAATGTTTTTGACCTCACAAATATTTATTCTGTTCTTTTTTGGGGGATGAATTGTTACAGTCAACAGTTACATGTAATAGTGGGAACGGGGATAATTTTCCCTCTTTCCCTGTATTTCTGTACATCATTTGTAACTTTATTACTGAGGAAAAGGAAACAGTCATAAATTGAGAGAGCAGGGCCCAAGCAGGAAGAGAGACAGAGATACAGCTGCTTTCTGATTTGACACTTGCCCAGCTTTTCCCTAGCTGGGTAAGTGGTGAGCAGGGGCTCAAAACGGGGTCCTGGGCTTCCACTTAGTTCCCTGGCATCTCCACCAGCTGTGCCTCCAAGCAATGCATCCTTCGTTGTCCATGTAACTATAGATCTGCTCTAGGCACTTCTCACCTTCATATGCCAGAAACTTAACACTTCTCCCCTCCACCCATGAAACTTTGACCTTTTACTTGAGTGCAAAACAGCAACCCTAATCCACGTTATTTCAGGGAAAAGTGTGTGTGTCTCTGTGGGAGGGTGTGTGTGTGTGTCTGTGTGTGTGTAAGTGTGTGAGTGTACATAAGTGTGTTTCAGTTATGATTACTGCTATTTTTTCTCTATTCCTGACGCAGGGTCTTAGGAACTGGGTTGTGCTATGACAAAGGAAGTTTCCACTGCACAAGTGGTTTTTCAAATATGAATGGCACATTGGATATTCTGGACACTGTTGTGCATTCTCCCAGGTGGTCCTCACATGGGTTCTTTCCTTTGCTATTCCCATGCTGTGTGTAATTTTCTGTGTAGACTCAAAGAGGAGTGGCATGGGGGAGCTCAGCTGTTTTCTACTGTGTTTCCACAAGGTGGCAGCAAAGCCCATAGTTGAGTGTAATGATTCTGTGGAATGAGTACTCTGGGATTTGTGGCCCATGGACAGCAAGGTTGAAATTGACGTAGAGTGCCCTAGACATCTGTTCTTTCCTGTGGGGTGGGGGGATCCCCCATTTGGCTTTGCAAGTGGAAGGGGTTTCTCTCTTTGTCTGGGATGACTCTACTGGGAGCTTGTGAATCCCTGTGCTCAGCTGCATTCTGCTGAGTGTCCACGAGAGGGCAGCACAAGTGCGGGACTAAGGCTCCATGGGGCAAGTGGCCTGAGGCACTGTGCTACAAGAGTGGAGACAGAGTTTCTGGGTGTGCCCCAAGAGCATGGCCAGCCTAGATCAAGCAGGCAGTGTCCTAAGGACGGGTCCAGACAGGAGCTGTTGAGTCGTGTTGGCAGAAACAGGGCCTTCAGAGGAAGGCAGACAGACCCCGGGGGCGGGTCTAAGAGACGGAGCCCATGAGCCTGAGGGGAGGGCCCAGTGTATATTCATAGAGACAGCTGGCCAATTAGAGAAGAACATCACCCTCAAGGGCGTGAACCAAGAGCTGGCCAATGAGAACAGAGGAGAAGTTGCGAGGGCGGGACTCAGAGAGCAGCCTTCTGAAGAAAGCCTGCCAATGGGTTCTCAGAGCTGGCCTTAAAAGGCTGGGTGTGCTTCCAGGAAGTGCGAAGCAGGGTTCAGCCCAGGCCCCTGCCTTGCAGAAGCTCTCCAGTGTGCATGCCTATAACTCCGTTTATGCCTGTGCGTCTGGAGATGTGTGCGTGTGTGACTGTGAGTGTGTGTGTTTGTGTTTGTGTGTGTGTATGTGTGCGGTAGGGAGAGAAAGAGAACAACAGAAAACAGTGGCAGAGGAGATTTTGTGCAAAACACGGCACATTGTGGT